>NC_134272.1:96901220-97067808 GCF_031893055.1 Leptodactylus fuscus | reverse complement strand
TCCTGCCAGTCCCCATCTCCTCCTGCTCCCCTCCCTGCCAGTCCCCAATCTCCTCCTGCTCCCCTCCCTGCCAGTCCCCATCTCCTCCTGCTCCCCTCCCTGCCAGTCCCCATCTCCTCCTGCTCCCTCCCTGCCAGTCCCCATCTCCTCCTGCTCCCCTCCCTGCCAGTCCCATCTCCTCCTGCTCCCCTCCCTGCCAGTCCCCATCTCCTCCTGCTCCCCTCCCTGCCAGTCCCCATCTCCTCCTGCTCCCCTCCCTGCCAGTCCCCATCTCCTCCTGCTCCCCTTCTCCCTGCAGTCCCCATCTCCTCCTGCTCCCCTCCCTGCAGTCCCCATCTCCTCCTGCTCCTCTCCCTGCCCGTTCCCATCTTCTTCTTCGCCCCTCCCTGGCAGTCCCCATCTCCTCCTGCTCCTCTCCCTGCCCTTCCCCATCTTCTTCGCCCCTCCCTGCCAGTCCCCATCTCCTCCTGCAGTCCTCGCTGCCCATCCCCATCTCCTCCTGCTCCCCTCCCTGCCCGTTCCCATTTTCTTCTTCGCCCCTCCCTACCAGTCCCCATCTCCTCCTGCTCCTCTCCATGCCCGTTCCCATCTTCTTCTTCGCCCCTCCCTGGCAGTCCCCATCTCCTCCTGCTCCTCTCCCTGCCCTTCCCCATCTTCTTCGCCCCTCCCTACCAGTCCCCATCTCCTGCTCCTCTCCATGCCCGTTCCCATCTTCTTCTTCGCCCCTCCCTGGCAGTCCCCATCTCCTCCTGCTCCTCTCCATGCCCGTCCCCATCTTCTTCTTCGCCCCTCCCTGGCAGTCCACATCTCCTCCTGCTCCCCCCTGCAGTCCCCATCTCCTCCTGATCCCCTCCCTGCAGTCCCCATCTCCTCCTGATCCCCTCCCTGCAGTCCCCATCTCCTCCTGCTCCTCTCCCTGCCCTTCCCCATCTTCTTCGCCCCTCCCTACCAGTCCCCATCTCCTCCTGCTCCCCTCCCTGCAGTCCCCATCTCCTCCTGCTCCCCTCCCTGCAGTCCCCATCTCCTCCTGCTCCTCTCCCTGCCCTTCCCCATCTTCTTCGCCCCTCCCTACCAGTCCCCATCTCCTCCTGCTCCCCTCCCTGCAGTCCCCATCTCCTCCTGCTCCCCTCCCTGCAGTCCCCATCTCCTCCTGCTCCCCTCCCTGCAGTCCCCATCTCCTCCTGCTCCTCTCCCTGCCCTTCCCCATCTTCTTCGCCCCTCCCTGGCAGTCCACATCTCCTCCTGCTCCCCTCCCTGCAGTCCCCATCTCCTCCTGCTCCCCTCCCTGCAGTCCCCATCTCCTCCTGCTCCCCTCCCTGCAGTCCCCATCTCCTCCTGCTCCCCTCCCTGCAGTCCCCATCTCCTCCTGCTCCCCCCTGCAGTCCCCATCTCCTCCTGCTCCTCTCCATGCCCGTCCCCATCTTCTTCTTCGCCCCTCCCTGGCAGTCCCCATCTCCTCCTGCTCCCCTCCCTGGCAGTCCCCATCTCCTCCTGCTCCCCTCCCTGCAGTCCCCATCTCCTCCTGCTCCCCTCCCTGCAGTCCCCATCTCCTCCTGCTCCCCTCCCTGCAGTCCCCATCTCCTCCTGCTCCTCTCCATGCCCGTTCCCATCTTCTTCTTCGCCCCTCCCTGGCAGTCCCCATCTCCTCCTGCTCCCCCCTGCAGTCCCCATCTCCTCCTGCTCCCCTCCCTGCAGTCCCCATCTCCTCCTGCTCCCCTCCCTGCAGTCCCCATCTCCTCCTGCTCCTCTCCATGCCCGTTCCCATCTTCTTCTTCGCCCCTCCCTGGCAGTCCCCATCTCCTCCTGCTCCCCTCTCTGCAGTCCCCATCTCCTCCTGCTCCCCTCCCTGCAGTCCCCATCTCCTCCTGCTCCCCTCCCTGCAGTCCCCATCTCCTCCTGCTCCTCTCCATGCCCGTTCCCATCTTCTTCTTCGCCCCTCCCTGCCAGTCCCCATCTCCTCCTGCTCCCCCCTGCAGTCCCCATCTCCTCCTGCTCCCCTCCCTGCCAGTCCCCATCTCCTCCTGCTCCCCCCTGCAGTCCCCATCTCCTCCTGCTCCCCTCCCTGCAGTCCCCATCTCCTCCTGCTCCCCTCCCTGCAGTCCCCATCTCCTCCTGCTCCCCTCCCTGGCAGTCCCCATCTCCTCCTGCTCCCCTCCCTGCAGTCCCCATCTCCTCCTGCTCCCCTCCCTGCAGTCCCCATCTCCTCCTGCTCCTCTCCCTGCCCGTTCCCATCTTCTTCTTCACCCCTCCCTGGCAGTCTCCATCTCCTCCTGCTCCCCTCCCCCATACATACAGTCTTGTCACAGAATCCTCAGCCATGAAGTATTTTACCTGTCCCAAGCCCACAACGTGAAAACTCAGCCATAGGCGGACGTGACACAAACCTTCTCATCCTCAATCTGCCCCATCTTAAGGTGAAGGTTCAGACCATTGATGGTGCCGGACAAGACCATCTGAGGAGACGTCTCCTGATGCCACTGCCTGGTTTGTGCAGGGGAGGACATTGCACCACTCAGGGTATCACTTTGGCCAAGTATCTTCTCGCATGCAGCCCTCATGGCTCCCACGGTCTTGTCATCATGGTTGACTAGGCGGATCTCCCTCAGTCGCCCCTTGTCCTCGCTGCTACAGACTGTATGAACTGTTCTTACTATGATATCGGCACAGAGGTCAAGTGGAAAGCCAAAGATGCCGGAGCTGACGGCTGGGATGGCCACAGAGTGCACGTCAGTCTGGAGCATCACACTTCTCAGCACGTTCCTGATGGCCTCCTGCAGCTGAGCCTTACATTTGTCTTCCACTCCCGTAGACCACCTTGGCCCCACCACATGGACAATCCTTCTACTGGGCAGCCTTCCTGCACTGGTCACAGCGATGGCTCCCACTGACAATCTGCCATTCTGTTTGATCCAATCTTCACTTTCCCGATTGATTTGTTGTCCTCCGGCCTCCACCAGGGCATACGCCAGCCCCCCAATATGATCCAAGTACTCATTAGCGGCATTGACCACCACGTCCACGTCTTGTCTGGTGAGGTCATCCCTCCACACACTGATCTGAGGTCCTTGGAGGAGCCGCTTCTCATAAACCTTCTCTGGGGCAGAACCTGCACCAATCCTGGGTCCAGTCACCTCGGCCGTGCACTGGAACCTCCTGATGAAGAGGTCATTGATGTCGCTCTCACAGCTGACCAGGACGCGGTAAACGTCTTCAGGGACCAGAACTTTCCTGACAAGAGCCATCTCCTACCAACAAAGCAGAGGACAACATGAAGGCAACGGCTGAAACAACAGAGTCCCATCCAAGGCTCCTCTACGACCTCCGCGCAGTCACTGCACCGAGGTCTGAACGGTCTCCGGCCCATAGACTTGTGTCCTGACCTTGTCCTGCTCACACAGCTGTTGTGTCAGTGAAGCATCGCCCGACATAGGGCCACACAATGACTATACGGGGGCAAGATCTCGGTATATAGAGGAAACTTATAGTGAAGGAGATAAGTATGTGACCCCTCGCTGATTCTGTAAGTTCACCCCTGACAAAGACATGAACAGTCTAGAATATTAGGGGTCGGTTCATTTTATCAGTGAGAGATATAATATCAAACATAAAATCCAGATATCCCATTGTATAAATGTATTCTGCAGAGAGAAATAAGTATGTGACCCCTCTGGTAAACAAGACGTAATACTTGGTGGTAAACCCCTTGTTGCCCGCAACTGTCAGAGGTTTGGAGGTGATGATGAGGTTTGTACAGGTCAGACATGTAGGGTGTATATAGGGGGCAGGTAGGGTGTATATAGGGCGGCAGGTAGGGTGTATATAGGGGGCAAGTAGGGTGTATATAGGGCGGCAGGTAGGGTGTATATAGGGGGGGGCAGGTAGGGTGTATATAGGGGGCAGGTAGGGTGTATATAGGGAGGCAGGTAGGGTGTATATAGGGGATAGGTAGGGTGTATACAGGGGGGCAGGTAGGGTGTATATAGGGGATAGACAGGGTGTATATAGGGGGCAGGTAGGGTGTATATAGGGCGGCAGGTAGGGTGTATATAGGGGGGCAGGTAGGGTGTATACAGGGGGGCAGGTAGGGTGTATATAGGGGATAGACAGGGTGTATATAGGGGGGCAGGTAGGGTGTATATAGGGCGGCAGGTAGGGTGTATATAGGGGGGCAGGTAGGGTGTATATAGGGAGGCAGGTAGGGTGTATATAGGGAGGCAGGTAGGGTGTATATAGGGAGGCAGGTAGGAGGTGTATATAGGGGGGCAGGTAGGGTGTATATAGGGGGGCAGGTAGGGTGTATATAGGGGGGCAGGTAGGGTGTATATAGGGGATAGACAGGGTGTATATAGGGGGGCAGGTAGGGTGTATATAGGGCGGCAGGTAGGGTGTATATAGGGGGGCAGGTAGGGTGTATATAGGGGGGCAGGTAGAGGGTGTATATAGGGGGGCAGGTAGGGTGTATATAGGGGGGCAGGTAGGGTGTATATAGGGGGGCAGGTAGGGTGTATATAGGGGGGCAGGTAGGGTGTATATAGGGGGGCAGGTAGGGTGTATATAGGGGGGCAGGTAGGGTGTATATAGGGGGGCAGGTAGGGTGTATATAGGGGGGCAGGTAGGGTGTATATAGGGGGGCAGGTAGGGTGTATATAGGGGGGCAGGTAGGGTGTATATAGGGGGGCAGGTAGGGTGTATATAGGGGGGCAGGTAGGGTGTATATAGGGGGGCAGGTAGGGTGTATATAGGGGGGCAGGTAGGGTGTATATAGGGGGGCAGGTAGGGTGTATATAGGGGGGCAGGTAGGGTGTATATAGGGGGGCAGGTAGGGTGTATATAGGGAGGCAGGTAGGGTGTATATAGGGAGGCAGGTAGGGTGTATATAGGGGATAGACAGGGTGTATATAGGGGGGCAGGTAGGGTGTATATAGGGGGGCAGGTAGGGTGTATATAGGGGATAGACAGGGTGTATATAGGGGGGCAGGTAGGGTGTATATGGGCGGCAGGTAGGGTGTATATGGGGGGCAGGTAGGGTGTATATAGGGAGGCAGGTAGGGTGTATATAGGGAGGCAGGTAGGGTGTATATAGGGAGGCAGGTAGGGTGTATATAGGGAGGCAGGTAGGGTGTATATAGGGGATAGACAGGGTGTATATAGGGGGGCAGGTAGGGTGTATATAGGGGGGCAGGTAGGGTGTATATAGGGGGGCAGGTAGGGTGTATATAGGGGGGCAGGTAGGGTGTATATAGGGGGGCAGGTAGGGTGTATATAGGGGGGCAGGTAGGGTGTATATAGGGGGGCAGGTAGGGTGTATATAGGGGGGCAGGTAGGGTGTATATAGGGGGGCAGGTAGGGTGTATATAGGGGGGCAGGTAGGGTGTATATAGGGGGGCAGGTAGGGTGTATATAGGGGGCAGGTAGGGTGTATATAGGGCGGCAGGTAGGGTGTATATAGGGGGGCAGGTAGGGTGTATATAGGGGGGCAGGTAGGGTGTATATAGGGGGGCAGGTAGGGTGTATATAGGGGGGCAGGTAGGGTGTATATAGGGCGGCAGGTAGGGTGTATATAGGGCGGCAGGTAGGGTGTATATAGGGCGGCAGGTAGGGTGTATATAGGGCGGCAGGTAGGGTGTATATAGGGCGGCAGGTAGGGTGTATATAGGGCGGCAGGTAGGGTGTATATAGGGCGGCAGGTAGGGTGTATATAGGGCGGCAGGTAGGGTGTATATAGGGCGGCAGGTAGGGTGTATATAGGGCGGCAGGTAGGGTGTATATAGGGGGGCAGGTAGGGTGTATATAGGGGGGCAGGTAGGGTGTATATAGGGGGGCAGGTAGGGTGTATATAGGGCGGCAGGTAGGGTGTATATAGGGCGGCAGGTAGGGTGTATATAGGGCGGCAGGTAGGGTGTATATAGGGCGGCAGGTAGGGTGTATATAGGGCGGCAGGTAGGGTGTATATAGGGCGGCAGGTAGGGTGTATATAGGGGGGCAGGTAGGGTGTATATAGGGGGGCAGGTAGGGTGTATATAGGGGGGCAGGTAGGGTGTATATAGGGGGGCAGGTAGGGTGTATATAGGGCGATAGGTAGGGTGTATATAGGGGGCAGGTAGGGTGTATATAGGGGGGCAGGTAGGGTGTATATAGGGGGGCAGGTAGGGTGTATATAGGGGGGCAGGTAGGGTGTATATAGGGGGGCAGGTAGGGTGTATATAGGGGGGCAGGTAGGGTGTATATAGGGGGGCAGGTAGGGTGTATATAGGGCGGCAGGTAGGGTGTATATAGGGGGGCAGGTAGTGTGTATATAGGGGGGCAGGTAGGGTGTATATAGGGAGGCAGGTAGGGTGTATATAGGGGATAGACAGGGTGTATATAGGGGGGCAGGTAGGGTGTATATAGGGGGGCAGGTAGGGTGTATATAGGGGGCCAGGTAGGGTGCATATAGGGGGGCAGGTAGGGTGTATATAGGGGGGCAGGTAGGGTGTATATAGGGGGGCAGGTAGGGTGTATATAGGGGGGCAGGTAGGGTGTATATAGGGGGGCAGGTAGGGTGTATATAGGGGGGCAGGTAGGGTGTATATAGGGGATAGACAGGGTGTATATAGGGGATAGACAGGGTGTATATAGGGGGGCAGGTAGGGTGTATATAGGGGGGCAGGTAGGGTGTATATAGGGGGGCAGGTAGGGTGTATATAGGGGGGCAGGTAGGGTGTATATAGGGGGCAGGTAGGGTGTATATAGGGGGGCAGGTAGGGTGTATATAGGGGGGCAGGTAGGGTGTATATAGGGGGGCAGGTAGGGTGTATATAGGGGGGCAGGTAGGGTGTATATAGGGCGGCAGGTAGGGTGTATATAGGGCGGCAGGTAGGGTGTATATAGGGCGGCAGGTAGGGTGTATATAGGGCGGCAGGTAGGGTGTATATAGGGGATAGACAGGGTGTATATAGGGGAGCAGGTAGGGTGTATATAGGGGGGCAGGTAGGGTGTATATAGGGGGCAGGTAGGGTGTATATAGGGGGGCAGGTAGGGTGTATATAGGGGGGCAGGTAGGGTGTATATAGGGGGGCAGGTAGGGTGTATATAGGGGGGCAGGTAGGGTGTATATAGGGCGGCAGGTAGGGTGTATATAGGGCGGCAGGTAGGGTGTATATAGGGGATAGACAGGGTGTATATAGGGGGGCAGGTAGGGTGTATATAGGGGGGCAGGTAGGGTGTATATAGGGGGGGCAGGTAGGGTGTATATAGGGGGGGCAGGTAGGGTGTATATAGGGGGGGCAGGTAGGGTGTATATAGGGAGGCAGGTAGTGTGTATATAGGGGGGCAGGTAGTGTGTATATAGGGGGGCAGGTAGTGTGTATATAGGGGGGCAGGTAGGGTGTATATAGGGAGGCAGGTAGGGTGTATATAGGGGATAGACAGGGTGTATATAGGGGGGCAGGTAGGGTGTATATAGGGGGGCAGGTAGGGTGTATATAGGGGGGCAGGTAGGGTGTATATAGGGGGGCAGGTAGGGTGTATATAGGGGGGGCAGGTAGGGTGTATATAGGGGGGGCAGGTAGGGTGTATATAGGGAGGCAGGTAGGGTGTATATAGGGAGGCAGGTAGGGTGTATATAGGGGGGCAGGTAGGGTGTATATAGGTGGGCAGGTAGGGTGTATATAGGGGGGCAGGTAGGGTGTATATAGGGGATAGACAGGGTGTATATAGGGGGGCAGGTAGGGTGTATATAGGGCGGCAGGTAGGGTGTATATAGGGGGGCAGGTAGGGTGTATATAGGGGGGGCAGGTAGGGTGTATATAGGGGGGCAGGTAGGGTGTATATAGGGGGGGCAGGTAGGGTGTATATAGGGGGGGCAGGTAGGGTGTATATAGGGGGGCAGGTAGGGTGTATATAGGGGGGCAGGTAGGGTGTATATAGGGGGGCAGGTAGGGTGTATATAGGGGGGCAGGTAGGGTGTATATAGGGGGGGCAGGTAGGGTGTATATAGGGGGGGCAGGTAGGGTGTATATAGGGGGGGCAGGTAGGGTGTATATAGGGGGGGCAGGTAGGGTGTATATAGGGGGGGCAGGTAGGGTGTATATAGGGGGGGCAGGTAGGGTGTATATAGGGGGGGCAGGTAGGGTGTATATAGGGGGGGCAGGTAGGGTGTATATAGGGGGGGCAGGTAGGGTGTATATAGGGGGGCAGGTAGGGTGTATATAGGGGGGCAGGTAGGGTGTATATAGGGGGGCAGGTAGGGTGTATATAGGGGGGCAGGTAGGGTGTATATAGGGGGGCAGGTAGGGTGTATATAGGGAGGCAGGTAGGGTGTATATAGGGAGGCAGGTAGGGTGTATATAGGGAGGCAGGTAGGGTGTATATAGGGGATAGACAGGGTGTATATAGGGGGGCAGGTAGGGTGTATATAGGGGGGCAGGTAGGGTGTATATAGGGGGGCAGGTAGGGTGTATATAGGGGATAGACAGGGTGTATATAGGGGGGCAGGTAGGGTGTATATAGGGCGGCAGGTAGGGTGTATATAGGGGGGCAGGTAGGGTGTATATAGGGGGGCAGGTAGGGTGTATATAGGGGATAGACAGGGTGTATATAGGGGGCAGGTAGGGTGTATATAGGGCGGCAGGTAGGGTGTATATAGGGGGGCAGGTAGGGTGTATATAGGGCGGCAGGTAGGGTGTATATAGGGGGGGCAGGTAGGGTGTATATAGGGGGGGCAGGTAGGGTGTATATAGGGGGCAGGTAGGGTGTATATAGGGGGGCAGGTAGGGTGTATATAGGGGGGCAGGTAGGGTGTATATAGGGGATAGACAGGGTGTATATAGGGGGGCAGGTAGGGTGTATATAGGGCGGCAGGTAGGGTGTATATAGGGGGGCAGGTAGGGTGTATATAGGGCGGCAGGTAGGGTGTATATAGGGGATAGACAGGGTGTATATAGGGGGGCAGGTAGGGTGTATATAGGGGGGCAGGTAGGGTGTATATAGGGGGGCAGGTAGGGTGTATATAGGGGGGCAGGTAGGGTGTATATAGGGGGGCAGGTAGGGTGTATATAGGGGATAGACAGGGTGTATATAGGGGGCAGGTAGGGTGTATATAGGGCGGCAGGTAGGGTGTATATAGGGGGGCAGGTAGGGTGTATATAGGGGATAGACAGGGTGTATATAGGGGGCAGGTAAGGTGTATATAGGGCGGCAGGTAGGGTGTATATAGGGGGGCAGGTAGGGTGTATATAGGGGGGCAGGTAGGGTGTATATAGGGGGGCAGGTAGGGTGTATATAGGGGGGCAGGTAGGGTGTATATAGGGGGCAGGTAGGGTGTATATAGGGGATAGACAGGGTGTATATAGGGGGCAGGTAGGGTGTATATAGGGCGGCAGGTAGGGTGTATATAGGGGGGCAGGTAGGGTGTATATAGGGCGGCAGGTAGGGTGTATATAGGGGGGCAGGTAGGGTGTATATAGGGGGGCAGGTAGGGTGTATATAGGGCGGCAGGTAGGGTGTATATAGGGGGGCAGGTAGGGTGTATATAGGGGGGCAGGTAGGGTGTATATAGGGGATAGACAGGGTGTATATAGGGGGCAGGTAGGGTGTATATAGGGCGGCAGGTAGGGTGTATATAGGGGGGCAGGTAGGGTGTATATAGGGGATAGACAGGGTGTATATAGGGGGCAGGTAAGGTGTATATAGGGCGGCAGGTAGGGTGTATATAGGGGGGCAGGTAGGGTGTATATAGGGGGGCAGGTAGGGTGTATATAGAGGGGCAGGTAGGGTGTATATAGGGGGGCAGGTAGGGTGTATATAGGGCGGCAGGTAGGGTGTATATAGGGGGGCAGGTAGGGTGTATATAGGGGGGCAGGTAGGGTGTATATAGGGCGGCAGGTAGGGTGTATATAGGGCGGCAGGTAGGGTGTATATAGGGGGGCAGGTATGGTAGGTGTATATAGGGGATAGACAGGGTGTATATAGGGGGCAGGTAGGGTGTATATAGGGCGGCAGGTAGGGTGTATATAGGGGGGCAGGTAGGGTGTATATAGGGGGGCAGGTAGGGTGTATATAGGGCGGCAGGTAGGGTGTATATAGGGGGGCAGGTAGGGTGTATATTACATACACATGATAAGCAGGTTCTGTCCTCGGTTGCTCTTCCTGTCACCCCCCTGTACGCTTCGCTTCTCACCCGCCACAGCTCCGGATATTCGGGCTCCTGTGTGCGGCTCTCCGGGTATCTCGGGGTATCTCCGGGTGTCTCGGGGTATCTCGGGGTGTCTCGGGGGTATCTCGGGGTGTCCTCGGGGTATCTCCGGGTGTCTCCGGGTGTCTCCGGGTGAGGCTCCTGTTACTTTCTGTTCCTTGTTGGCTCCGCCCACTTCTTGAAAATCCAAGTGAAAGTGAAAGAAAAAACCTGGAACAGACGCCCGAACACCGGGAGGAGAAACACCGGAACATGGAGAGAGGAGAGCAGAGCCCGCAGCCCGGAGGACACCGCTCTCCCCAACATTACACGGGGGGACAGGGGGGTGCACAATACACTGGGAGACAGCAGGGGGCACTTTACTCCGGGGGACAGCAGGGGGCACATTACACTGGGGGGACAGCAGGGGGCACATTACACCGGGGGACAGCAGGGGGCACTTTACTCCGGGGGACAGGGGTGTGCACATTACTCCGGGGGTGCACCTTACACTGGGGGACAGGGGGCTGCACATGACATGGAGGAGAGCAGTGCTACCCTGCACACAGAAGATATGGAGCAGAGAGACCCCCCCAGACCCCCCTGTACACAGACAAGCTCAGCCAAGGATGTGCAGAGGAGCACTGTGGGGGGCAGAGGGTACCCGGTCCTGGTGCAGCTCCCCGAAAACCTGCAAGATTAAAGATTATGAAATATTTCTCCATCTAAGAATAAATCGGATGGAGGCGACGTCTGCGCGGTGAGAGAGATCGGTCCGTCCGCCTACTGCGTCTACTTCCAGGACCAGGCGGGTGAGTACTGGCCCATGTACACCCCAAAGGGGAAGTCCGCTATACACCCCCTTAGTGGCCGGTCTATGTACACTCCTGTAGGCAAACATTAACATCTCACTTATATCACTGGGGGGGCGCTGCACCATTGGGTATTAGCCCGCCACTAGGGGGCAGACACGAGGAGTAGTAATAGCTGTCGGCCCCCCACACACAGGGCTCAGTCAGATTTAGCCTAGTGTCCGCAGGAAGCAGAAACCGCCCGACTCGCTTACGCTGCTTTTATTTGTTCTCTTCTTTCAGGTGCAGGGGGGTCTTCAGCATCTCCCCCACACTAGTTGTACCCCCCTGCGGGTGCAGCACTCTAGAGGAGCACCTCACTAGTCATCCAGTCCCCACTCTCCGTATGGGAATGGCAGTGACCCCACTTCCCAATGTGAGGCTTGCCTAAGGGGTGACCCTGCGGTGCCTGGAGACAGAGGATAAGGTGAATACGAAAATGTGTGCCGACCACCCCCAGGGCCCCCAGAACGCTACACTTAGGCTTACAGTAATGGGGGCCTCTCTTCAGTGGATGAGCCCCTCTTCCATAGGTGCTCCTGTCCTCTTTACTGCTCCTCTGAGCTGCACCAGTCGAGTGGGGGCACCCGGTTTTTAGTGGGCACTTCCATTCCTGTCCCTGGCATCTTCTTGGACCTCCATTGAGTGTTCCAGAGCCCCCAGTCGGTATCTGCCCTCTCCTAGACTTCCTGGGCCTCCAGACTCCTCCTAGGCCTTCTTACTGGACAGGGCGCAGTCCTGGGGGGTCTCCCTTTATCCCCCTATCCGCTCTCCTCTGGAATTTTTCTGCTTCCTTGAGGAAAATGTCACCTGAGGAATTCTCCCTGTGGCCCGGTAGGCCATCTTTTTTTTGCTTTTCCAGACCAGTGTGGCCAGATCCTCCTGCAGTGGACTCTACGATAGGTCGGCTCTTCCCGGCTACTACTTAGCGGTCTCCAGTCTGGGTGTGTCCCTCCTTTGGAGGAACTTTTCGTGCTCTCTTCAGTTTTGCTTGCATGTTCTGTCCCTTTTGACCAGTTCCACTTGCGTCCTATACAGTTGGTGGTTTTGGCCCGCTGGTAGAAGTCTAACGTTCACCCTCCGCTGCTTGACCTGCTGCATCTTCAGGTTTGCAAGAGCTTCTTTGGTGGCTCTCCTCTCCTAGAATCTCATAGAGAAAGTCCTGTCTTCCCCTCTGCTGCCAGGTAATCTTTACTGACGCCAGGCTTTCCAGTTGGGGAGCAGTCTTTGGTGCAGGGCCTGTGGTTGGTTCCATGCCGAGACCTCCCTCCAGATTAAAGTTCTGGAACTGAGGGCCAACTACCTAGCTCTGTCTCATTGGACCTCTCTCCTCCAAGCGTGCCAGAGCCCAGACTGAACCACATGACCCATCAAGATGCCACCAGGAGCCATGCGGCCTTCCAAGAAGCCTCCCACTCTCTTCTTTTGGGGCAGTGCGCCATGTTCCAGCTCTGTTGGTCCACGTTTCAGGCGTGGACAATTGGGTGGCAGACTACCTCAGTTGAGAAGAGTATACAGAGTATACGACCCTCCAGCCGTTGTTGCCTACGTTATTGAAACTCCTTTGTCGCATTCTCACCTTCTCTACCTCTTCCTCCTCTTCTTTTTCTCCCTTGGGTTCTTCAGAAGGTCAAGGAGGTTCCAGCAATCCTGGTGGTTCTGGATTGGCCTCGCTGGGCCCGGTACGCAGATCTTACTACTCCTAGTGTCCTGCCACCTAGTGGCCGGGCTAATACCCCATGGTGCGGTGTATACAGACCTACAGAGTGACCGGTATAGTATACAGACCTACAGAGTGACCGGTATAGTATACAGAGTGACCGGTATAGTATACATAGTGACCGCTATAGTATACAGAGTGACCGCTATAGTATACAGAGTGACCGCTATAGTATACAGAGTGACCGCTATAGTATACAGACCTACAGAGTGACCAGTATAGTATACAGACCTACAGAGTGACCGGTATAGTATACAGAGTGACCGGTATAGTATACAGACCTACAGAGTGACCGGTATAGTATACAGAGTGACCGGTATAGTATACAGAGTGACCGCTATAGTATACAGAGTGACCGCTATAGTATACAGAGTGACCGCTATAGTATACAGACTTAGCCTTCATGCCTCTACTGTCCGCACTGTGCAGCGCCTTGTAATCTGTGGGATCAGCCATTGAAGCTGTCAGCAGCAGTCCGGTAATGAGGGTTGTCAGTAGCACAGGGTTGTCAGTAGCACAGGGTTGTCAGGTGGAGGGGTCTAGAGGGGTCCGGCTTGGTCTTTGTACATCCCGAGTTACAGTCTTGCTTTTCACTCTCCAGCTCAGGACCGAGTGCTCCAGAGGTCGGGCCACGTGATCGAGCACTTACCTGCTCAGGTGACCGCGGCAGAGGACGTGGAGAGGGACGGACCCCAACCACAGGCTGAGCTTGCACCAGTCTGACCTGGAGAGGAGTAATCCCAGCGGCGCGGCCATTGGAGGGGATTGGAGCTTCCCGGAGGTGAGGTCCCGAGCTCTGGCTCTACTTCTTAGGTGTTCCTGGGTCATCCAGCAGAATATAAGGCTCTGCCTACTACTGCCATGCAGGGGTGAACCTAGTCTTTGTGCCGCCTGAGGCGGATGTCAGAAAGCCCCCCCCCGGGAGGAGGGGGCGGAGCGGGCGGCATTAGCAGGCAGGGAGAGGACCTGCTCTCTGCTAAGCATGAGGGGCGGCCGCTGGAGCAGCGCTGCGTCACAGGGCCGCCCCAATCCACCGCTCGGTGACGCTAAGCCAGTCCAGGGACAGCTTATCCCCCCCGGAGCCCCGGCATAGCGTCGCCTGAAGCGGTCGCCTCATGAGAGATGCAGCACTGCTGCCATGTTGGCGTCACTATCTCACCAGCGACGCTTCGTACAATACATAGATATAAGACACTGGAGTCACCGCCATTCCTACACCAGGGTCAGTGCAAATCAATCAGAAAATGGTCTGTCCGAAATATGTCTCTTATAAATATGGCAGACGTTACCTGCACCATTCTTCTGCTGCACAGGGTGTGAGCTCGACCCTCGCAGGAGTCAGAAGGTTCACAAATGGAATCCCGTAATACAATTACTAGTTTCTTGAGTAGGTCGCTCTGTAGCTGACAGGTTCTGCAGGGGTGGGTCCTATGTCTGTTCAGAGGTGGGCCTTATGCCTTTTGGGGGCTGGGCCTTTGGCCTGTTCGGGGGGTGGGCCTTAGGCCTGTTCGGGGGTGGGCCTTAGGCCTGTTCGGGGGAAGGTCTTATGACTGTTCAGGGGGTGGGCCTTATGTCTGCTTGGGGGTGGGCCTTATGGCTGTTTGGGGGTGGGCCTTAGGCCTGTTCGGGTGGTGGGCCTTAGGCCTGTTCGGGGGTGGGCCTTAGGCCTGTTCGGGGGTGGGCCTTAGGCCTGTTCGGGGGTGGGCCCTACACTTGTTCAGTGACATGATTGTTTTTTATTAGCATTGCAGTGACAGGTTTTTGTGTCATAAATCGGTAACTATTAAAATAACTTTTTGAGGCTACGACCTGTTCGGGACTGTTCATACATTGCCGTCACCTCACTGTCCTGTTTTTTGCTCCTGTTTGGGTGCTTGTCTGGCTTGGACTCCACCTTACGTGATAAGCTTCATCCTATATCTGTATATGGTCGGAGCGCTGCTCTTCTGATACAAAGCTCCGAATCTCCTGCATGGATATGAAGTTACACGAGCACATTCTAGGAGCTGCCATTAGGGGAATTTAAAGGGATTGTTTCACGCAGGCTCAGAACGGGTTCCATGTGATATAATGCAGTGGCGGAGTCACCCCTAAGGCTGAGCCCTCATCTCCGGTGTATACGGGAGACCCGGCAGCCACACTTTTATATAAATAAAGCCATTCTAAGCCTTTCTCCACAGTGTAATAGGATGCTTAGCTATCCCATAATCCCTCAGCACAACATCACATGATCTGCTACAGTCAGTACAACCTGTGCCTGCTGGGAGGTCCGTGTGATTGTCCTCTCTATATGGAGACCATCTCACCTTCTCCATGATACCAGTCTGGTCATCAGCAGTATCTGTAATAGGAGCGGAGGTGATACCGTCCATGCAGTGTCTCTATAGGTGACACTTAGACCTATAGCCGGATCACACTGTCACAGGTCAAATATAGGGGGAGGAGCGGCAAGAAAAAGATGAGACTTAAGGAAATTCCAGGTAGGAGAAGTAAAAGTTCTGTCTCGTGTTGACCTGTATTTGGGCTGAGGCCTTACATGGGACTGCCAGTCTGAGGGAATCCTTGACTGAAGGTGTCTGGAGCATTGGGGTAGTTCTGGAGAGTGAGTGCGCCCCTGGTGATACCGCTGTGGATTCAGCACCGTGTAAGACATCTAGTTGTATCTAACCTGACCTGGGAGCTGACTGTATATACCCCAGTGCACTTGTGCGCCCCCCAGTGGTGACTGCAGGCAGAGGCGCAGGGGATTTGGGGCTGTGTATCAGAAAACAACCGTATAAGATGTGAAGACACTTTATAGGATGAGACAAAGTCTTGTCAGCCGCTCGCCCATCGGCTACAGAGCGTTACAGTAATGAGCCCCTCCTAGGCCGTGCTGATCTCTTTCCTCTCACTTATGGTTTTGTTTTTATTACTTTCCAGATATTTTCAGAGACATCTACCATACTGAACACCGGCTTGTTCCACAGGGAGATCATACACGAAATCACACACAGGTTTCCATACCTGAAGATTAAACCGTCTGAAGCCGGCAGTGAAGTCACTGGAAGCTTCAGGGCTCTGGAAAAGTTGTATCATTTCCTCCAGAAGAAGCTGGAAGGCGGTGAAAGCTGCCGAGCCCTGGAGGAGGACATAGGAGACGACTGCCTGAACCTTCAGACTCCCTTATATGAATACATTGCCGAAATTTACAAAGAAGAAGTGAGAAAGCTGGAGGAGCAATGTAACGTGCAGGTGATGGAAGTCCGGAGGGCCAACGGCACTTCTTATATAAGACTCAAACCTCTAGGGCCAGGTGCGGCATTGGAACAAGCAACAAAAAAGTTTATTGATAAGGCCCAAGCTATAACCAAGGACTGGAGTCAGAAGGAAGCCCCGAGATCCAGCATGAAGGCTCCACTAGAAGACACCAAACTGTACTTGAAGGAACATCACAAGACCTTGCTCATAGTGGACGGAGATCGCTTAATTCTTCGTGGACCCGAACGGGAATTGTCCCTGGCAGTGGAGGCTTTACAGAAGGTTGAGTCCAGATCACAGACTCCTCGCAAAGTCGTATCCATCAGCTCCAAGGACACAAGCAGTGAGGTGCTAGTGGATGCCAGGCACCTGGACATCTTGAAGAAACTGAAGTCCAGAGAGGTTAAGGAGCTCCAGCAAAAGTACAACGTTAGGATGGAAGAAGCCAGCAAAGACAAGAAGGTGAGCGTCACATTCAGAGGCATGAGCGGAGCCCCTGATCTGGGAGCACACGCCTGCTACAGCTTCACCAACCTCCTGCACGGCACCATCATGAACCTTCAGCGCAAAACCATCAAGGGGAACCTGGAACTCGATGCCCAAAAGCTGGCTCAGTTCAGTGCGAAGCTGCAGGAGGGCGGGGTGGAGGTCATCGTGGAGCACGACCAGGGCGCCATCACTCTCATCACTTTTCCAGTCCTGATGGGTTTTGTAGAAGGAAAGCTTCGGGAGTTCTTAAAACTAAAAGATGCCAAGGAAGCCGCGGCCTCTGGAGGAGACACCGAGGAGCCCATGGACACAAGTAAGGCCCCTGACAAAAAGACAAGGGCAGAGGAGGAGACGTGTCCCATCTGCCTGGACCAGGTGAAGAACAAGAAAGTTCTGCCAAAGTGTAAGCATGAATTCTGTGCGGATTGTCTCCAGCAATGTCTGGCCGTGAAGCCCGTCTGCCCAGTGTGCGCTGTGCCATACGGTGTTGTCATAGGGAACCAGCCTGACGGGACGATGACACACACAACGTGCGGACAGAGCCTGCCGGGATATCCTGAGTGTGGAACCATACAAATCACCTATAGCATCCCAGGGGGGGTTCAGCAGGTAAGTCCCGGGGTCACAGACCTATATAATATAAGTGCCGGGGTCACAGACCTATATAATATAAGTGCCGGGGACACAGACCTATATAATATGAGTGCCGGGGTCACAGACCTATATAATATGAGTGCCGGGGACACAGACCTATATAATATAAGTGCCGGGGACACAGACCTATATAATATAAGTGCCGGGGACACAGACCTATATAATATAAGTGCCGGGGACACAGACCTATATAATATAAGTGCCGGGGTCACAGACCTATATAATATAAGTGCCGGGGACACAGACCTATATAATATAAGTGCCGGGGACACAGACCTATAATATAAGTGCCGGGGTCACAGAACTATAATATAAGTGCCGGGGTCACAGACCTATATAATATAAGTGCCGGGGACACAGACCTATATAATATGAGTGCCGGGGACACAGACCTATATAATATAAGTGCCGGGGTCACAGAACTATAATATAAGTGCCGGGGACACAGACCTATATAATATAAGTCCCGGGGTCACAGACCTATATAATATAAGTGCCGGGGACACAGACCTATAATATAAGTGCCGGGGACGCAGACCTATATAATATGAGTGCCGGGGACACAGACCTATATAATATAAGTGCCGGGGACACAGACCTATATAATATAAGTGCCGGGGACGCAGACCTATATAATATAAGTGCCGGGGTCACAGACCTATATAATATAAGTGCCGGGGACGCAGACCTATATAATATAAGTGCCGGGGTCGCAGACCTATATAATATAAGTGCCGGGGTCACAGACCTATATAATATAAGTGCCGGGGTCACAGACCTATATAATATAAGTGCCGGGGACGCAGACCTATATAATATGAGTGCCGGGGACGCAGACCTATATAATATAAGTGCCGGGGACACAGACCTATATAATATAAGTGCCGGGGACACAGACCTATATAATATAAGTGCCGGGGTCACAGACCTATATAATATAAGTGCCGGGGACACAGACCTATATAATATAAGTGCCGGGGACACAGACCTATATAATATAAGTCCCGGGGTCACAGACCTATATAATATAAGTGCCGGGGACACAGACCTATATAATATAAGTGCCGGGGACACAGACCTATATAATATAAGTGCCGGGGTCACAGACCTATATAATATAAGTGCCGGGGACACAGACCTATATAATATAAGTGCCGGGGACACAGACCTATATAATATAAGTGCCGGGGTCACAGACCTATATAATATAAGTGCCGGGGACGCAGACCTATATAATATAAGTGCCGGGGACGCAGACCTATATAATATAAGTGCCGGGGTCGCAGACCTATATAATATAAGTGCCGGGGTCGCAGACCTATATAATATGAGTGCCGGGGACACAGACCTATATAATATAAGTGCCGGGGACACAGACCTATATAATATAAGTGCCGGGGACACAGACCTATATAATATAAGTGCCGGGGTCACAGAACTATATAATATAAGTGCCGGGGTCACAGACCTATATAATATAAGTGCCGGGGACACAGACCTATATAATATAAGTGCCGGGGTCACAGACCTATATAATATAAGTGCCGGGGACACAGACCTATATAATATAAGTGCCGGGGACACAGACCTATATAATATAAGTGCCGGGGTCGCAGACCTATATAATATAAGTGCCGGGGTCGCAGACCTATATAATATGAGTGCCGGGGACACAGACCTATATAATATAAGTGCCGGGGACACAGACCTATATAATATAAGTGCCGGGGACACAGACCTATATAATATAAGTGCCGGGGTCACAGAACTATATAATATAAGTGCCGGGGTCACAGACCTATATAATATAAGTGCCGGGGACACAGACCTATATAATATAAGTGCCGGGGACACAGACCTATAATATAAGTGCCGGGGACACAGACCTATATAATATAAGTGCCGGGGACACAGACCTATATAATATAAGTGCCGGGGACACAGACCTATAATATAAGTGCCGGGGACACAGACCTATATAATATAAGTGCCGGGGTCACAGACCTATAATATAAGTGCCGGGGTCACAGACCTATAATATAAGTGCCGGGGACACAGACCTATATAATATAAGTGCCGGGGACACAGACCTATATAATATAAGTGCCGGGGACACAGACCTATAATATAAGTGCCGGGGACACAGACCTATATAATATAAGTGCCGGGGACACAGACCTATATAATATAAGTGCCGGGGACACAGACCTATAATATAAGTGCCGGGGACACAGACCTATATAATATAAGTGCCGGGGTCACAGACCTATAATATAAGTGCCGGGGACACAGACCTATATAATATAAGTGCCGGGGACACAGACCTATATAATATAAGTGCCGGGGTCACAGAACTATATAATATAAGTGCCGGGGTCACAGAACTATATAATATAAGTGCCGGGGTCACAGAACTATAATACTCATCCATTGCTACTCCTCTACTTGGTCTCCGTTCAGGGTTCCTGTTCCAGAACTTCTATCTCGTCATTGTTTCCGTCTTCTTTGGGTGGGAACCCGGCGGACTCCATTATAGGTTTCCATTCGGGTGTCCCCAAAACCCGAATACAGGTGTGAACGTAACGTAACCCTGCCGTGTTTTATCATCTTCCCTGATCAGAAAAACCATCCAAACCCTGGAAGAACGTTCTCTGGCACGAGCCGCACGGCGTTCCTACCGGATAACCAGGAGGGCAGGCAAGTTCTGCAGCTGCTGAGGAAAGCCTTCAATCAGAAACTCATCTTCACCGTGGGGGAGTCTCGCACCTCAGGCGCCAAAGACACCGTGACCTGGAACGACGTCCATCATAAAACCAGCATGTACGGAGGCCCACAAAGGTAAGCGGGGGATGGGAGTTATATTATTTGTATGAGAGGGATAGCGGGGGTTGTGGTACCAGGGTAAGCGGGGGATGGGAGTCATATTTCTTGTATGAGAGGGATCGCAGGGGTTGTGGTACCAGGGTAAGCGGGGGATGGGAGTCATATTTCTTGTATGAGAGGGATAGCGGGGGTTGTGGTACCAGGGTAAGCGGGGGATGGGAGTCAGATATCTTGTATGAGAGGGATAGCGGGGGTTGTGGTACCAGGGTAAGCGGGGGATGGGAGTCATATTTCTTGTATGAGAGGGATAGCGGGGGTTGTGGTACCAGGGTAAGCGGGGGATGGGAGTCATATTTCTTGTATGAGAGGGATAGCGGGGGTTGTGGTACCAGGGTAAGCGGGGGATGGGAGTCAGATATCTTGTATGAGAGGGATAGCGGGGGTTGTGGTACCAGGGTAAGCGGGGGATGGGAGTCATATTTCTTGTATGAGAGGGATAGCGGGGGTTGTGGTACCAGGGTAAGCGGGGGATGGGCAGTGATTAGTTTCCCTCTGGCTGTAGTGCACATTCTATGGGCCGTGGGGTCTTGCTGTTCTCTTTTGTCCATAAATTTAGAACCCCCCCCAATTACCAGGACACAGAGCGGTGCTGATTCCAGGCCAGGCACCAGTTGTCGGGTTGGAGTGGGGGCAGGGTGTTTGCCATTAGTGGTCTGGCTGAGTTGCTGGACTTTAGGATTCTGGGGCTCAGATTTCCGTCTTGTATGTCGGTTAACCCCTTGTAACCTCCTCTTGCAGCTTTGGGTACCCGGATCCTGATTATCTGAAGCGCGTCCGAGATGAACTGAAAGCCAAAGGAGTCGAGTGAGGAGAAGAAGAAGAAGAAACGTCCTGGAGACGAGGAGTCTCTTGTGATTGCTTATATTAGAAGTTTGTAGGTTCCTAATCCCCTGATCCCCCCCTTGTTCTCATAGCGATGGGTCAGCCCTGTAACCCCCGGAGCTGACAATCTATGGGCGCTCTGTAGCTGTCACCGGACGCTTGTGTTCCCTATCACTATTCCCTATTGTGTCCTGGACTTTGTTGATTTTCTGAGCTGTGTTCACAATTAAAGAGATTTTCTGGGCAAAAAAAATTATTTTTCAAAAATATTCTGTTAATGTAGTGTAGGTCTATTAATAGGTAAGTAAGTGCCCCCCTACCTCTGCTGCCAGGGATTTGTGGGCTCTCTGGGAGCTCCCGACATCTTCTGCATTTGTTTACATGGCCGTCTTCCTGTTCGGTTTTACTACAACTACCATGGTGCTTTGCGCTTCACTCAGCTCTGACCCCCTCCCCCCCCTCACTGTTTCCCTAGCTAGCCCGGCCACTACTAGCCCTTCATAACTCCCCCTCCCCGGGACTTAATTTCTTCTGGGGGGCCGGAACATCCTCTGCTTAATGTCTGCAGGACCCCCGTGCCGATGTCATAGAACCCAGAACAAGTGACGTCCCGTGCTTCAGGTGGGCGTTCCCAGTTAGACTGTCAGCAACGCCCTTCTGACAGTGAAGAGGTTTTGGTAACGGCACCCGGGGCACAAAACAGGAAAACACACGGTGCAATGAATTCGGCGCAGTCGGCTTTCTAGCGATATATAACACGCCTGCGCCGAGGACATGAAAGGTCGTCTATAAAGAGAGCCCAGACTCCTGATTCCCTGCGCGCCCCGCACGTGTCCGCTCTCTATACTCTCTATATGGACTTGTTCTAAACTGTGCCATTACAGAAACATTAAAGCGCTGCGAATCCGCGCCCGACATCACCGAGCCTGTGTGGAGACCTGCCGGGGAACATCGCGGTCACAGAGGGGGATGCGTTTGATCAGCTGATTTAGCTATTGATTAATTTGGGATCAAATACATTTATTCTGAATCAATAGATCTGATAAGCAAGGAGGAGGCGTATACAGTATATACATGCAATGCTACAGGTCATAGGTCATCCTCCCTATGTGTACAGGATCATACACTCCGTGCAGTTATTTCAGTGGGGGGAGGGTTTGCCTTAGTGACCCCTGAGGACATTCCCCTGGCGCTGAGCGTCTGCAATAATCACTATGTGCAAAGTTCAAGAAAATCTGATGACCTCACAGGGCGCTGCCGGGCGTGCGCGAAACCGGAGATACAAAGGAACAAAACTACAGCTCTTAGTCCACCTGCTTATCACTGAGTGCGGGGGGGGGGGGGGGGGGATTGGGGGCGCTTGGCTCACACTCAGGTAACATTCGGGTCTCATCCTAATGCTTTGTTCATCACGATGTCGGGTTCTGTTCCGATCACAGATTACGATGGGACCAGCATGGCGGCCCCTCACTCATGTGCATGAAACCCCCGACACACAGGAACAGTCCTCCTGCATCGTGAGACTTTTTTTTTTTAACACCCCCCCCCCCCCATTCTATATTTATTTATCCTGGACAAACCCTTTAAGGGAGCGGCACACGGAGTATACGCTCACCTGACACGTAATACTCATTCAGAACGAGCGGCGTAATATCAGATCCCATCGCTATCTATGGAGCCGGCCTCCGCGCGGCGCTATTGAGATCAGTTGGAGGCTTTTCTCCCTATTGCCTTCAATGTGACCCGCGCGGAGGCCGGCTCCATAGATAGCGATGGGATCTGATATTATTCTGAATGAGTTTTACGTGTCCAATGAGCGTATACTCCGTGCGCCGCTCCCTTAGGCTCGTACCTCTGAAATGTTCTGCAGGTCGGACCTTTTCATTCGGTGATTTCAGAGACACAACAGACCCCTCATAGGGTTAATGGGGCACATTTTTGGGGACTTCTTCTGTCCTGTGCGTTATTTATGAAGAATTTGCACCTTTTTCCAGATGTTATTCTGCTCTCGCCACTTTTCCTCTGTCGCGGGGCGGGGCCTAAATGGCAATTCTCCTCACGCTCAATTTATATCTTTATAAATAGGGGCAAAAACAGCCCAAATGCCCCCAGCCCAGTGTGAAAAGGCCTGTCCGGTCAGAAAACATTGAAAAGGGGCATCTAAATACGTAACCCGGAGGCACCGACATCATAAATAGGCACCCCGCTCGCAAATGGTAGATAACCCCTCGGGCTCTGCTCAGGTCCACTATTGTTACAGTCTGCTCTTCTGATGGACGGAACCTGCACAGAGGTAACAAGAGGCCCCCAAACACCTATAAGAGGGATACACAAGTGCCACACTGTGGTCCGGACCCCTGCCTGTACCCCTACCAATACCCCTGCCTGTACCCCTGCCTGTATAATACTCCTTAGTGCCCCTACACACAGTATAACGCTCCTTAGTGCCCCCTACACACAGTATAATACTCCTTAGTGCCCCTACACACAGTATAACGCTCCTTAGTGCCCCCTACACACAGTATAATGCTCCTCAGTGCCCCCTACACACAGTATAACGCTCCTTAGTGCCCCCTACACACAGTATAATGCTTCTTAGTGCCCCCTACACACAGTATAATGCTCCTTAGTGCCCCTACACACAGTATAATGCTCCTTAGTGCCCCTACACACAGTATAATGCTCCTAAGTGCCCCCTACACACAGTATAATACTCCTTAGTGCCCCTACACACAGTATAACGCTCCTTAGTGCCCCTACACACAGTATAACGCTCCTTAGTGCCCCCTACACACAGTATAATGCTCCTTAGTGCCCCTACACACAGTATAATGCTCCTAAGTGCCCCCTACACACAGTATAATACTCCTTAGTGCCCCTACACACAGTATAACGCTCCTTAGTGCCCCTACACACAGTATAACGCTCCTTAGTGCCCCCTACACACAGTATAATACTCCTTAGTGCCCCTACACACAGTATAATGCTCCTTAGTGCCCCTACACACAGTATAATGCTCCTTAGTGCCCCCTACACACAGTATAACGCTCCTTAGTGCCCCCTACACACAGTATAATGCTCCTTAGTGCCCCTACACACAGTATAACGCTCCTTAGTGCCCCTACACACAGTATAACGCTCCTTAGTGCCCCTACACACAGTATAACGCTCCTTAGTGCCCCTACACACAGTATAACGCTCCTTAGTGCCCCTACACACAGTATAACGCTCCTTAGTGCCCCTACACACAGTATAATGCTCCTTAGTGCCCCCTACACACAGTATAACGCCCCTTAGTGCCCCTACACACAGTATAACGCTCCTTAGTGCCCCTACACACAGTATAATGCTCCTTAGTGCCCCTACACACAGTATAATGCTCCTTAGTGCCCCTACACACAGTATAATGCTCCTTAGTGCCCCTACACACAGTATAATGCTCCTTAGTGCCCCCTACACACAGTATAACGCTCCTTAGTGCCCCCTACACACAGTATAATGCTCCTTAGTGCCCCCTACACACAGTATAACGCTCCTTAGTGCCCCTACACACAGTATAATGCTCCTTAGTGCCCCTACACACAGTATAATGCTCCTTAGTGCCCCTACACACAGTATAACGCTCCTTAGTGCCCCCTACACACAGTATAATGCTACTTAGTGCCCCCTACACACAGTATAACGCTCCTTAGTGCCCCCTACACACAGTATAATGCTCCTTAGTGCCCCTACACACAGTATAATGCTCCTTAGTGCCCCCTACACACAGTATAATGCTCCTTAGTGCCCCTACACACAGTATAATGCTCCTTAGTGCCCCCTACACACAGTATAACGCCCCTTAGTGCCCCTACACACAGTATAACGCTCCTTAGTGCCCCTACACACAGTATAATGCTCCTTAGTGCCCCTACACACAGTATAATGCTCCTTAGTGCCCCTACACACAGTATAATGCTCCTTAGTGCCCCTACACACAGTATAATGCTCCTTAGTGCCCCTACACACAGTATAATGCTCCTTAGTGCCCCCTACACACAGTATAACGCTCCTTAGTGCCCCCTACACACAGTATAACGCTCCTTAGTGCCCCCTACACACAGTATAACGCTCCTTAGTGCCCCTACACACAGTATAACGCTCCTTAGTGCCCCCTACACACAGTATAACGCTCCTTAGTGCCCCCTACACACAGTATAATGCTCCTTAGTGCCCCTACACACAGTATAATGCTCCTTAGTGCCCCTACACACAGTATAATGCTCCTTAGTGCCCCTACACACAGTATAATGCTCCTTAGTGCCCCTACACACAGTATAACGCTCCTTAGTGCCCCCTACACACAGTATAATGCTCCTTAGTGCCCCCTACACACAGTATAATGCTCCTTAGTGCCCCTACACACAGTATAATGCTCCTTAGTGCCCCTACACACAGTATAACACTCCTTAGTGCCCCCTACACACAGTATAATGCTACTTAGTGCCCCCTACACACAGTATAATGCTCCTTAGTGCCCCCTACACACAGTATAACGCTCCTTAGTGCCCCCTACACACAGTATAATGCCCCCTACACACAGTATAACGCTCCTTAGTGCCCCCTACACACAGTATAATGCTCCTTAGTGCCCCTACACACAGTATAACACTCCTTAGTGCCCCCTACACACAGTATAACGCTCCTTAGTGCCCCCTACACACAGTATAATGCTCCTTAGTGCCCCCTACATACAGTATAACGCTCCTTAGTGCCCCCTACACACCGTATAATGCTCCTTAGTGCCCCTTACACACAGTATAACGTTCCTTAGTGCCCCCTACACACAGTATAATGCTCCTTAGTGCCCCCTACACACAGTATAATGCTCCTTAGTGCCCCCTACACACAGTATAATGCTGCTTAGTGCCCCCTACACACAGTATAACGCTCCTTAGTGCCCCCTACACACCGTATAATGCTCCTTAGTGCCCCTTACACACAGTATAACGTTCCTTAGTGCCCCCTACACACAGTATAATGCTCCTTAGTGCCCCCTACACACAGTATAACGCTCCTTAGTGCCCCCTACACACAGTATAATGCTCCTTAGTACCCCCTACACACAGTATAATGCTGCTTAGTGCCCCCTACACACAGTATAACGCTCCTTAGTGCCCCCTACACACCGTATAATGCTCCTTAGTGCCCCTACACACAGTATAATGCTCCTTAGTGCCCCTACACACAGTATAACGCTCCTTAGTGCCCCCTACACACAGTATAACGCTCCTTAGTGCCCCCTACACACAGTATAATACTCCTTAGTGCCCCTACACACAGTATAATGCTCCTTAGTGCCCCCTACACACAGTATAATGCTCCTTAGTGCCCCTACACACAGTATAATGCTCCTTAGTGCCCCTACACACAGTATAATGCTCCTTAGTGCCCCTACACACAGTATAATGCTGCTTAGTGCCCCCTACACACAGTATAATGCTGCTTAGTGCCCCTACACACAGTATAATACTCCTTAGTGCCCCCTACACACAGTATAATGCTCCTTAGTGCCCCTACACACAGTATAATGCTCCTTAGTGCCCCTCAGGGGTGAACCTGGGCTTTCTGCCGCCTGAAACAGACGTCAGAAAGCCCCCCCCCCAGTAGGAGGGGGCGGGGTCTCGAGAAAGGGGGTGGGACTATCGGAAAGGGGGCGGGGACTGTCAGAAAGGGGGCAGGGCCTAGCGGAGCGAGTGGCGTTTGCAGGCAGAGAGCAGGCAGGGAGAGGACCTGCTTTCTGCCTGCGTGTGAGGGGCGGCCGCTGGAGCAGCGCTGTGTCCAGCAGGGCCGCCCTAATACACCACTCGCTTCCTGTGTCGGGCAGCAGTCCAGGACTGGCTTAGGTCGGCAAAAATGCCGCCCTCCCGAGGCCCTGGCATAGCGCCGCCTGAAGCGGTCGCTTCAGGTCGCCTCATGGGAGGTGCGGCACTGGGTGTCAGATCCTGGGCCGTGTTTTCCTCTCCAGCAAGTGTCAGATCCTGGGCCGTGTTTTCCTCTCCAGCAGGTGTCAGATCCTGGGCCCTGTTTTCCTCTCCAGCAGGTGTCAGATCCTGGGCTGTGTCTTCCTCTCCAGCAGGTGTCAGATCCTGGGCTGTGTCTTCCTCTCCAGCAGGTGTCAGATCCTGGGACGTGTTTTCCTCTCCAGCAGGTGTCAGATCCTGGGCCCTGTTTTCCTCTCCAGCAGGTGTCAGATCCTGGGCCCTGTTTTCCTCTCCAGCAGGTGTCAGATCCTGGGTCGTGTTTTCCTCTCCAGCAGGTGTCAGATCCTGGGCCCTGTTTTCCTCTCCAGCAGGTGTCAGATCCTGGGTCGTGTTTTCCTCTCCAGCAGGTGTCAGATCCTGGGCCCTGTCTTCCTCTCCAGCAGGTGTCAGATCCTGGGCCCTGTCTTCCTCTCCAGCAGGTGTCAGATCCTGGGCCCTGTTTTCCTCTCCAGCAGGTGTCAGATCCTGGGCCGTGTCTTCCTCTTCAGCAGGTGTCAGATCCTGGGCCCTGTCTTCCTCTCCAGCAGGTGTCAGATCCTGGGCCCTGTTTTCCTCTCCAGCAGGTGTCAGATCCTGGGCCCTGTCTTCCTCTCCAGCAGGTGTCAGATCCTGGGCCCTGTCTTCCTCTCCAGCAGGTGTCAGATCCTGGGCCGTGTCTTCCTCTTCAGCAGGTGTCAGATCCTGGGCCGTGTTTTCCTCTCCAGCGGGTGTCAGATCCTGGGCCCTGTTTTCCTCTCCAGCAGGTGTCAGATCCTGGGCCGTGTCTTCCTCTCCAGCAGGTGTCAGATCCTGGGCCCTGTTTTCCTCTCCAGCAGGTGTCAGATCCTGGGCCCTGTCTTCCTCTCCAGCAGGTGTCAGATCCTGGGTCGTGTCTTCCTCTCCAGCGGGTGTCAGATCCTGGGCCCTGTCTTCCTCTCCAGCGGGTGTCAGATCCTGGGCCCTGTCTTCCTCTCCAGCGGGTGTCAGATCCTGGGCCGTGTCTTCCTCTCCAGCGGGTGTCAGATCCTGGGCCGTGTCTTCCTCTCCAGCGGGTGTCAGATCCTGGGCCCTGTCTTCCTCTCCAGCGGGTGTCAGATCCTGGGCCGTGTCTTCCTCTCCAGCGGGTGTCAGATCCTGGGCCCTGTCTTCCTCTCCAGCAGGTGTCAGATCCTGGGCCCTGTCTTCCTCTCCAGCAGGTGTCAGATCCTGGGCCCTGTCTTCCTCTTCAGCAGGTGTCAGATCCTGGGCCGTGTCTTCCTCTTCAGCAGGTGTCAGATCCTGGGCCGTGTCTTCCTCTCCAGCAGGTGTCAGATCCTGGGCCCTGTTTTCCTCTCCAGCAGGTGTCAGAACCTGGGCCGTGTCTTCCTCTCCAGCAGGTGTCAGATCCTGGGCTGTGTCTTCCTCTCCAGCAGGTGTCAGATCCTGGGCTGTGTCTTCCTCTCCAGCAGGTGTCAGATCCTGGGACGTGTTTTCCTCTCCAGCAGGTGTCAGATCCTGGGCCCTGTTTTCCTCTCCAGCAGGTGTCAGATCCTGGGCCCTGTTTTCCTCTCCAGCAGGTGTCAGATCCTGGGTCGTGTTTTCCTCTCCAGCAGGTGTCAGATCCTGGGCCCTGTTTTCCTCTCCAGCAGGTGTCAGATCCTGGGTCGTGTTTTCCTCTCCAGCAGGTGTCAGATCCTGGGCCCTGTCTTCCTCTCCAGCAGGTGTCAGATCCTGGGCCCTGTCTTCCTCTCCAGCAGGTGTCAGATCCTGGGCCCTGTTTTCCTCTCCAGCAGGTGTCAGATCCTGGGCCGTGTCTTCCTCTTCAGCAGGTGTCAGATCCTGGGCCCTGTCTTCCTCTCCAGCAGGTGTCAGATCCTGGGCCCTGTTTTCCTCTCCAGCAGGTGTCAGATCCTGGGCCCTGTCTTCCTCTCCAGCAGGTGTCAGATCCTGGGCCCTGTCTTCCTCTCCAGCAGGTGTCAGATCCTGGGCCGTGTCTTCCTCTTCAGCAGGTGTCAGATCCTGGGCCGTGTTTTCCTCTCCAGCGGGTGTCAGATCCTGGGCCCTGTTTTCCTCTCCAGCAGGTGTCAGATCCTGGGCCGTGTCTTCCTCTCCAGCAGGTGTCAGATCCTGGGCCCTGTTTTCCTCTCCAGCAGGTGTCAGATCCTGGGCCCTGTCTTCCTCTCCAGCAGGTGTCAGATCCTGGGTCGTGTCTTCCTCTCCAGCGGGTGTCAGATCCTGGGCCCTGTCTTCCTCTCCAGCGGGTGTCAGATCCTGGGCCCTGTCTTCCTCTCCAGCGGGTGTCAGATCCTGGGCCGTGTCTTCCTCTCCAGCGGGTGTCAGATCCTGGGCCGTGTCTTCCTCTCCAGCGGGTGTCAGATCCTGGGCCCTGTCTTCCTCTCCAGCGGGTGTCAGATCCTGGGCCGTGTCTTCCTCTCCAGCGGGTGTCAGATCCTGGGCCCTGTCTTCCTCTCCAGCAGGTGTCAGATCCTGGGCCCTGTCTTCCTCTCCAGCAGGTGTCAGATCCTGGGCCCTGTCTTCCTCTTCAGCAGGTGTCAGATCCTGGGCCGTGTCTTCCTCTTCAGCAGGTGTCAGATCCTGGGCCGTGTCTTCCTCTCCAGCAGGTGTCAGATCCTGGGCCCTGTTTTCCTCTCCAGCAGGTGTCAGAACCTGGGCCGTGTCTTCCTCTCCAGCAGGTGTCAGATCCTGGGCCATGTTTTCCTCTCCAGCGGGTGTCAGATCCTGGGCCCTGTCTTCCTCTCCAGCGGGTGTCAGATCCTGGGCCGTGTTTTCCTCTCCAGCAGGTGTCAGATCCTGGGCCGTGTCTTCCTCTCCAGCGGGTGTCAGATCCTGGGCCGTGTCTTCCTCTCCAGCAGGTGTCAGATCCTGGGCCCTGTTTTCCTCTCCAGCAGGTGTCAGAACCTGGGCCGTGTCTTCCTCTCCAGCAGGTGTCAGATCCTGGGCCCTGTCTTCCTCTTCAGCAGGTGTCAGATCCTGGGCCGTGTCTTCCTCTTCAGCAGGTGTCAGATCCTGGGCCGTGTCTTCCTCTCCAGCAGGTGTCAGATCCTGGGTCGTGTTTTCCTCTCCAGCAGGTGTCAGATCCTGGGCCCTGTCTTCCTCTCCAGCAGGTGTCAGATCCTGGGCCGTGTCTTCCTCTCCAGCAGGTGTCAGATCCTGGGTCGTGTTTTCCTCTCCAGCAGGTGTCAGATCCTGGGCCCTGTCTTCCTCTCCAGCAGGTGTCAGATCCTGGGCCCTGTTTTCCTCTCCAGCAGGTGTCAGATCCTGGGCCGTGTTTTCCTCTCCAGCGGGTATCAGATCCTGGGCCGTGTTTTCCTCTCCAGCAGGTGTCAGATCCTGGGCCGTGTCTTCCTCTCCAGCAGGTGTCAGATCCTGGGCCGTGTTTTCCTCTCCAGCGGGTGTCAGATGTTGTCATGGCTGACAACAGGCGGGAGTTTCCAGAACAGGAGAGTTAAGGAGAGTAAATGAAAGTGAAACTGTCAGCTGGTCATGTGACACACCCGAAAATATCAGCCGGGAGAGGCTGAGAGGAGAAACTGCCAGCAGAGCAAGATGGGGGATGAGAGCTACAAGTACCCTGTGGCCCTCATGTGGGACCGGGGCCCCGACAGCCTGAAACAGCTGAAGAATAAACTTCTACTGCATTTCCAGAGTAAGAACAAGTCTAATGGAGGAGAATGTGAGATCCGGGACTGGGACTGCAGCCGGGGGCAGATCCTCATACACTTCAGAGATGAGGGGGGTAAGTACTGAGGGGAGGGGGCAGATCCTTATACAATTCAGAGATGAGGGGGGTAAGTACTGAGGGGAGGGGGCAAATCTTCTTGTATATAGTAATATGTACAGCCGGTATAACCTGGGTATATACTGTATATAATTATATATGTACAGCCGGTATAACCTGGGTATATACTGTGTATAATTATATATGTACAGCCGGTATAACCTGGGTATATACTGTATATAATTATATATGTACAGCTGCTATAACCTGGGTATATACTGTGTATAATTATATATGTACAGCCGGTATAACCTGGGAATATACTGTATATAATTATATATGTACAGCCGGTATAACCTGGGTATATACTGTATATAATTATACATGTACAGCCGGTATAACCTGGGTATATACTGTATATAATTGTATATGTACAGTCGGTATAACCTGGGTATATAATATATATATGTACAGTCGGTATAACCTGGGTATATACAGTATATAATTATATATGTACAGCCGGTATAACCTGGGTATATACTGTATATAATTCTATATGTACAGCCGGTATAACCTGGGTATATACTGTATATAATTGTATATGTACAGCCGGTATAACCTGGGTATATACTGTATATAATTATATATGTACAGCCGGTATAACCTGGGTATATACTGTATATAATTATATATGTACAGCCGGTATAACCTGGGTATATACTGTATATAATTGTATATGTACAGCCGGTATAACCTGGGTATATACTGTATATAATATATATATATGTACAGTCGGTATAACCTGGGTATATACTGTATATAATTGTATATGTACAGCCGGTATAACCTGGGTATATATTGTATATAATATATATATGTACAGTCGGTATAACCTGGGTATATACTGTATATAATTATATATGTACAGCCGGTATAACCTGGGTATATACTGTATATAATATATATATGTACAGTCGGTATAACACGGGCTGTGATTGGTAACCCAGTTCTTCCTGTAATCACTATCTATAATGTATAGTATATAGGCCTCCTCTGTGACCCTTATCTTGTAGATTAACCCCTGAGCTGCTGTAATGAATGTTTTATGTTCCTTCTTTATTCTCTGCAGTTCGGGACCAAGTTCTGCAGAAAAATGACCATGAGCTGAAAATAACAAAAGAACAGACAATAAATCTGATGGTAACACTGCCCAAATCTACCGAGGAGGTGCGTATATACAACCCGGGCCTGAGAACATGGCAGATCACTCCCCGATCACCAACTATATGTACATATATACTGGGCTCACAGGTCAAATCAAATCAAACAGGCTTTATTGGCACATCCGAATAGATATTTGGCATTGCCAAAGCTAATAAAGTGTGTGTGTGGGGGGGGAGTGTGGGGTATAACAGTCCGTGGAGTCTCATCTTCCTCTTCGTTGGTGACCGCTATATGGGGAAGGCTGGGGGTGGGGTGGGGGGGCTGTATTGGGATAAATATAACAGTCCATGGAGTCTCATCTTCCTCTTAGTTGGTGACTGCTATATGGGGAGGTGGGGGTGGGGTGGGGCGGGTGTATTGGGATAAATATAACAGTCCATGGAGTCTCATCTTCCTCTGGTTTGGTGACAGCTGGACACGTATTGGGCAGCGATCTCCACAGTGGCCTCTTCTTCTCCCAGTAGGATGTAGAGTTTCCTCTTCTCCAAGTCTGGGATGTGGGCAGAGAGTCTTTGGTAGTAGACGGCCCTCACAGCTGAGTATTTGGTGCAGTGTAGCAGGAAGTGGGTCTGGTCTTCTAGGGCCCCCTGGTCACAGTGCTGGCACAGTCTCTTCTCCCGTGGCTTGTACGTCTGTCTGTATCGCCCCGTCTCTATCTCTAGGTTGTGGGCGCTCAGTCTGTACCGGCTCAGGGTCTGTCTGTGCTTGGGGTGGCGTATTCTCTCCAGGTAGGTGGCCATGGTGTAGTCTCTTTGTAGGGATTGGTACACATTGGTGAGTTTCTTGGAGTTATTTATTTGGTTTCTCCATTCTTCAATGTACCGCTCTCTGTTTGCCTCTGTGGTCACCTTTATTTCGGCCTTGGTTATCATCTGTTGGTGTTTTTGGTTTGGTGGTTGGCTGCTGTTTGGTTGGGGGGTGTCTGGTTTGCTCAGGTGGCTTAGCCATGCTTGGTGGTGGTAGGAGTCGCTCCCCTGGATGTGTGCCTGGAAAGCTAGCGCCCTCTTCTGTATGGTGAGCCATAGGGGGAGTCTGCCTAGCTCTGCCCTGCAGGCCATGTTGGTGGTGTTGCGATGGACATGGAGCAGGTATTTGCAGAACTCCAGGTGGAAGTTCTCTGTTGGGCTGGAATCCCACTTTGACTGGTCTGGGTAGGTGGCTGGGCCCCAAACCTCACTGCCATAGAGAAGGATCGGGGAGATGACAGCGTCAAATATCTTCATCCAGACCCTCACCGGTGGTTTGAGGTGGTACAGTTGTCTTCTGATGGCGTAGAAGGTTCTGCAGGCTTTTGCTTTCAGGGTTTCTATTGCTGCTTTGAAGCTTCCTGATTGGCTGAGCTCCAGCCCCAGGTCGGTGTAGCTGTTGGTTTTCTCCAGTGTGGAGCCGTTCAGTGTGAATTGTGAGGTGGTGGAGGCTTTATTGTGGCCCTTCTTCTGGAATACCATGACTTTGGTCTTCTTCTGGTTGATGGGTAGGGCCCATGTGGTGCTGAATTTTTCCAGCACTGACAGGCTTTCTTGGAGGTCTTTCTCGGTGGGGGCCAGGAGTAGGAGGTCATCGGCGTATAGCAGGAACTTCACCTCTCGATTGTTCAGGGTGAGGCCTGGGGTTGGTGAGGCCTCCAGGGCTGTAGCCAGTTCATTGATATAGATGTTGGAGAGCGTTGGGCTCAGGCTACAGCCTTGTCTGACCCCTCGGGCCTGTTGGAAGTATACTGTCCTTTTCCCATTCACCTTCACACTGCACTGGTCACTGACTATATATACTGGGCTCACAGGTCACTGACTATATATACTGGGCTCACAGGTCACTGACTATATATACTGGGCTCACAGGTCACTGACTATATATACTGGGCTCACAGGTCACTGACTATATATACTGGGCTCACAGGTCACTGACTATATATACTGGGCTCACAGGTCACTGACTATATATACTGGGCTCACAGGTCACTGACTATATATACTGGGCTCACAGGTCACTGACTATATATACTGGGCTCACAGGTCACTGACTATATATACTGGGCTCACAGGTCACTGACTCTATATACTGGGCTCACAGGTCACTGACTCTATATACTGGGCTCACAGGTCACTGACTCTATATACTGGGCTCACAGGTCACTGGCTATATATACTGGGCTCACAGGTCACTGGCTATATATACTGGGCTCACAGGTCATTGACTATATATACTGGGCTCACAGGTCACTGACTATATATACTGGGCTCACAGGTCACTGACTATATATACTGGGCTCACAGGTCACTGACTATATATACTGGGCTCACAGGTCACTGACTATATATACTGGGCTCACAGGTCACTGACTCTATATACTGGGCTCACAGGTCACTGACTCTATATACTGGGCTCACAGGTCACTGACTATATATTATATTTCTCTCCAATGACTTATTGTTTTGTCTGTTTTTTTTTTTTTCAGCCTCAACCAAACCCCAATGTGGAGACAGGTAAGAAAGGCGAGCGGGGCGATACCTGTGCAGGGGACCTATAATATAATATAACGTAATATCCTTTTTTGGGCCACTACATGGGCACTTCTCACAGGCCGCCCCTTCCCCATATCCGCACTGCATGTATGACCCCGGCCCTGGCACATATCCGCGGCTCCTCTGCTTTACATTACTGTATAGGCTGCCTATATATCAGCTCTGACTTGTATACAGCGACAGGTGGAGGTGAGGGGGCGCCGGAGGCCTCCATGTCCCAGGTCCTGATAGAGAATGTCCAAGAGTCCAGCTCCTCGGCCATGCTGACTACCCTGGTGGAGAACATCAGTAAGATGGATGCCAACAAGGACTTTAGTGTGGAGATGGTTCCTGAGCTCTCTGCTGCCATCATCACCTTCACTGGGGACACAGGTAAGTCAGGACTGCCCCCCACCCCATGTACAGAGGAGTCAGGGCTGCCCCCCACCCCATGTACAGAGGAGTCAGGGCTGCCCCCCCCCCCACCCCATGTACAGAGGAGTCAGGGCTGCCCCCCCCCCACCCCATGTACAGAGGAGTCAGGGCTGCCCCCCCCCACCCCATGTACAGAGGAGTCAGGGCTGCCCCCCCCCCACCCCATGTACAGAGGAGTCAGGGCTGCCCCCCCCACCCCATGTACAGAGGAGTCAGGGCTGCCCCCCCCCACCCCATGTACAGAGGAGTCAGGGCTGCCCCCCCACCCCCCATGTACAGAGGAGTCAGGACTGCCCCCCCACCCCCCATGTACAGAGGAGTCAGGGCTGCCCCCCCACCCCATGTACAGAGGAGTCAGGGCTGCCCCCCCACCCCATGTACAGAGGAGTCAGGACTGCCCCCCACCCCATGTACAGAGGAGTCAGGGCTGCCCCCCCACCCCATGTACGGAGGAGTCAGGACTGCCCCCCACCCCATGTACAGAGGAGTCAGGACTGCCCCCCACCCCATGTACAGAGGAGTCAGGGCTGCCCCCCACCCCACCCCATGTACGGAGGAGTCAGGACTGCCCCCCACCCCATGTACAGAGGAGTCAGGGCTGCCCCCCCCCCACCCCATGTACAGAGGAGTCAGGGCTGCCCCCCCCCCCACCCCATGTACGGAGGAGTCAGGGCTGCCCCCCACCCCATGTACAGAGGAGTCAGGGCTGCCCCCCCCCCCACCCCATGTACGGAGGAGTCAGGACTGCCCCCCACCCCATGTACGGAGGAGTCAGGGCTGCCCCCCACCCCATGTACGGAGGAGTCAGGGCTGCCCCCCACCCCATGTACGGAGGAGTCAGGGCTGCCCCCCACCCCATGTACGGAGGAGTCAGGGCTGCCCCCCACCCCATGTACGGAGGAGTCAGGGCTGCCCCCCACCCCATGTACAGAGGAGTCAGGGCTGCCCCCCCACCCCATGTACAGAGGAGTCAGGGCTGCCCCCCCACCCCATGTACAGAGGAGTCAGGGCTGCCCCCCCCCCCCACCCCATGTACGGAGGAGTCAGGACTGCCCCCCACCCCATGTACGGAGGAGTCAGGGCTGCCCCCCACCACATGTACGGAGGAGTCAGGGCTGCCCCCCCCCCCCCCATGTACAGAGGAGTCAGGGCTGCCCCCCCCACCCCCCATGTACAGAGGAGTCAGGGCTGCCCCCCACCCCATGTACAGAGGAGTCAGGGCTGCCCCCCCCCCCCATGTACAGAGGAGTCAGGGCTGCCCCCCACCCACCCCATGTACGGAGGAGTCAGGGCTGCCCCCCCACCCCATGTACAGAGGAGTCAGGGCTGCCCCCCACCCCATGTACAGAGGAGTCAGGGCTGCCCCCCACCCCATGTACAGAGGAGTCAGGGCTGCCCCCCACCCCATGTACGGAGGAGTCAGGGCTGCCCCCCACCCCATGTACGGAGGAGTCAGGACTGCCCCCCCCCCCCATGTACGGAGGAGTCAGGGCTGCCCCCCACCCCATGTACGGAGGAGTCAGGGCTGCCCCCCACCCCATGTACGGAGGAGTCAGGGCTGCCCCCCCCCCCCATGTACGGAGGAGTCAGGGCTGCCCCCCACCCCATGTACGGAGGAGTCAGGGCTGCCCCCCCACCCCATGTACGGAGGAGTCAGGGCTGCCCCCCACCCCATGTACAGAGGAGTCAGGGCTGCCCCCCCACCCCATGTACAGAGGAGTCAGGGCTGCCCCCCCACCCCATGTACGGAGGAGTCAGGGCTGCCCCCCCCACCCCATGTACGGAGGAGTCAGGGCTGCCCCCCCCACCCCATGTACGGAGGAGTCAGGAGGGCAGAGTACAGCACCTCTCCAGGGAATATGAGCAGAGTTCCTCATCCAGGGCCACGGTCAGTCCTATAAGCTGCCCCCAGTCCGCGGCCATCTTGAGGGTCTCCAGATATGCGGTGACCCCGGAGATCTTTGTATTTGCAGATATTCATCACTTCATCCGCAGCTTCTCCAGCAGTCTCAGGGTGACGCAGCTCAAACTAAAGGCCAGGCCTCTGGAGGACACCACAAGTATCCGGGTGGAGGACCTACCCCCCAACACAGACGAGCAGCACCTCACATTTTACTTTGAGAGCCCCAGACTTGGAGGAGGAACAGTGCAAGAAATAGTGATGTTACCTGAGGAGGGGGCGGCATTGCTGAAATTGTGTGACCCAGAAGGTACGTCTGTCTGTGCCGGGGGGCTTCACAAGGGGTGGAGGGGTCTTAGACGAGACCATCGCTGTTCAGCTGCCTCAGTATGGAGGTCAAAATGGTGGCCTGAGACTGTCAGAGGTATAAGGAGCCCATGTGTAATGGATAGTGCGGTGTATATAGCGGGATAGTGCGGTGTATATAGTATATAGCAGTATAGTGCAGTGTATATAGCGGGATAGTGCGGTGTATATAGTATATAGCAGTATAGTGCGGTGTATATAGCGGGATAGTGCGGTGTATATAGTATATAGCAGTATAGTGCGGTGTATATAGCAGTGTATATAGCGGGATAGTGCGGTGTATATAGTATATAGCAGTATAGTGCAGTGTATATAGCAGGATAGTGCAGTGTATATAGTATATAGCAGTATAGTGCGGTGTATATAGCGGGATAGTGCGGTGTATATAGTATATAGCAGTATAGTGCGGTGTATATAGTATATAGCAGTGTATATAGCGGGATAGTGCGGTGTATATAGTATATAGCAGTATAGTGCAGTGTATATAGCGGGATAGTGCAGTGTATATAGTATATAGCAGGATAGTGCAGTGTATATAGCGGGATAGTGCAGTGTATATAGTATATAGCAGTATAGTGCGGTGTATATAGCGGGATAGTGCGGTGTATATAGTATATAGCAGTATAGTGCAGTGTATATAGCGGGATAGTGCAGTGTATATAGTATATAGCAGGATAGTGCAGTGTATATAGCGGGATAGTGCGGTGTATATAGTATATAGCAGTATAGTGCAGTGTATATAGCGGGATAGTGCGGTGTATATAGTATATAGCAGTATAGTGCAGTGTATATAGCGGGATAGTGCGGTGTATATAGTATATAGCAGTATAGTGCAGTGTATATAGCGGGATAGTGCGGTGTATATAGTATATAGCAGTATAGTGCAGTGTATATAGCGGGATAGTGCGGTGTATATAGTATATAGCAGTATAGTGCGGTGTATATAGCGGGATAGTGCGGTGTATATAGTATATAGCAGGATAGTGCGGTGTATATAGTATATAGCAGTATAGTGCGGTGTATATAGCGGGATAGTGCGGTGTATATAGCGGGATAGTGCGGTGTATATAGTATATAGCAGGATAGTGCGGTGTATATAGTATATAGCGGGATAGTGCGGTGTATATAGTATATAGCGGGATAGTGCGGTGTATATAGTATATAGCGGGATAGTGCGGTGTATATAGTATATAGCGGGATAGTGCGGTGTATATAGTATATAGCGGGATAGTGCGGTGTATATAGTATATAGCGGGATAGTGCGGTGTATATAGTATATAGCGGGATAGTGCGGTGTATATAGTATATAGCGGGATAGTGCGGTGTATATAGTATATAGCGGGATAGTGCGGTGTATATAGTATATAGCGGGATAGTGCGGTGTATATAGTATATAGCGGGATAGTGCGGTGTATATAGTATATAGCGGGATAGTGCGGTGTATATAGTATATAGCGGGATAGTGCGGTGTATATAGTATATAGCGGGATAGTGCGGTGTATATAGTATATAGCGGGATAGTGCGGTGTATATAGTATATAGCGGGATAGTGCGGTGTATATAGTATATAGCGGGATAGTGCGGTGTATATAGTATATAGCAGTATAGTGCGGTGTATATAGCGGGATAGTGCGGTGTATATAGTATATAGCAGGATAGTGCGGTGTATATAGTATATAGCAGTATAGTGCAGTGTATATAGCGGGATAGTGCGGTGTATATAGCAGTATAGTGCAGTGTATATAGTATATAGCAGGATAGTGCAGTGTATATAGCGGGATAGTGCGGTGTATATAGTATATAGCAGTATAGTGCAGTGTATATAGTATATAGCAGTATAGTGCGGTGTATATAGCGGGATAGTGCAGTGTATATAGTATATAGCAGTATAGTGCAGTGTATATAGTATATAGCAGGATAGTGCGGTGTATATAGTATATAGCAGGATAGTGCGGTGTATATAGTATATAGCAGGATAGTGCGGTGTATATAGTATATAGCAGTATAGTGCAGTGTATATAGTATATAGCAGGATAGTGCGGTGTATATAGTATATAGCAGGATAGTGCGGTGTATATAGTATATAGCAGGATAGTGCGGTGTATATAGTATATAGCAGGATAGTGCGGTGTATATAGCGGGATAGTGCGGTGTATATAGTATATAGCGGGATAGTGCGGTGTATATAGTATATAGCGGGATAGTGCGGTGTATATAGTATATAGCGGGATAGTGCGGTGTATATAGTATATAGCGGGATAGTGCGGTGTATATAGTATATAGCGGGATAGTGCGGTGTATATAGTATATAGCGGGATAGTGCGGTGTATATAGTATATAGCAGTATAGTGCAGTGTATATAGCGGGATAGTGCGGTGTATATAGTATATAGCAGGATAGTGCGGTGTATATAGTATATAGCAGTATAGTGCAGTGTATATAGTATATAGCGGGATAGTGCGGTGTATATAGTATATAGCAGGATAGTGCGGTGTATATAGTATATAGCAGGATAGTGCGGTGTATATAGCAGTATAGTGCAGTGTATATAGCGGGATAGTGCGGTGTATATAGTATATAGCAGGATAGTGCGGTGTATATAGCGGGATAGTGCGGTGTATATAGTATATAGCAGGATAGTGCGGTGTATATAGTATATAGCGGGATAGTGCGGTGTATATAGTATATAGCGGGATAGTGCGGTGTATATAGTATATAGCAGGATAGTGCGGTGTATATAGTATATAGCAGGATAGTGCGGTGTATATAGTATATAGCGGGATAGTGCGGTGTATATAGTATATAGCAGGATAGTGCGGTGTATATAGTATATAGCGGGATAGTGCGGTGTATATAGTATATAGCAGGATAGTGCGGTGTATATAGTATATAGCAGGATAGTGCGGTGTATATAGTATATAGCAGGATAGTGCGGTGTATATAGTATATAGCAGGATAGTGCGGTGTATATAGTATATAGCAGGATAGTGCGGTGTATATAGTATATAGCAGGATAGTGCGGTGTATATAGTATATAGCAGGATAGTGCAGTGTATATAGCAGTATAGTGCGGTGTATATAGCGGGATAGTGCGGTGTATATAGTATATAGCAGGATAGTGCGGTGTATATAGTATATAGCAGGATAGTGCGGTGTATATAGTATATAGCAGGATAGTGCGGTGTATATAGTATATAGCAGGATAGTGCGGTGTATATAGTATATAGCAGGATAGTGCGGTGTATATAGTATATAGCAGGATAGTGCGGTGTATATAGTATATAGCAGGATAGTGCGGTGTATATAGTATATAGCAGGATAGTGCGGTGTATATAGTATATAGCAGGATAGTGCGGTGTATATAGTATATAGCAGGATAGTGCAGTGTATATAGCAGTATAGTGCAGTGTATATAGCGGGATAGTGCGGTGTATATAGTATATAGCAGTATAGTGCAGTGTATATAGCGGGATAGTGCGGTGTATATAGTATATAGCAGGATAGTGCGGTGTATATAGTATATAGCAGTATAGTGCGGTGTATATAGTATATAGCAGTATAGTGCGGTGTATATAGCGGGATAGTGCGGTGTATATAGTATATAGCAGGATAGTGCGGTGTATATAGTATATAGCAGTATAGTGCGGTGTATATAGCAGGATAGTGCGGTGTATATAGTATATAGCAGGATAGTGCGGTGTATATAGTATATAGCAGTATAGTGCAGTGTATATAGCGGGATAGTGCGGTGTATATAGTATATAGCAGGATAGTGCGGTGTATATAGCGGGATAGTGCGGTGTATATAGTATATAGCAGTATAGTGCAGTGTATATAGTATATAGCAGTATAGTGCGGTGTATATAGCGGGATAGTGCGGTGTATATAGTATATAGCAGGATAGTGCGGTGTATATAGTATATAGCAGTATAGTGCGGTGTATATAGCAGGATAGTGCGGTGTATATAGTATATAGCAGGATAGTGCGGTGTATATAGTATATAGCAGTATAGTGCAGTGTATATAGCGGGATAGTGCGGTGTATATAGTATATAGCAGGATAGTGCGGTGTATATAGTATATAGCAGGATAGTGCGGTGTATATAGTATATAGCAGTATAGTGCAGTGTATATAGCGGGATAGTGCGGTGTATATAGTATATAGCAGGATAGTGCGGTGTATATAGTATATAGCAGTATAGTGCAGTGTATATAGTGGGATAGTGCGGTGTATATAGTATATAGCAGTATAGTGCAGTGTATATAGCGGGATAGTGCGGTGTATATAGTATATAGCAGTATAGTGCAGTGTATATAGCGGGATAGTGCGGTGTATATAGTATATAGCAGTATAGTGCAGTGTATATAGCAGGATAGTGCAGTGTATATAGCAGGATAGTGCGGTGTATATAGTATATAGCAGGATAGTGCGGTGTATATAGTATATAGCAGGATAGTGCGGTGTATATAGTATATAGCAGTATAGTGCAGTGTATATAGCGGGATAGTGCGGTGTATATAGTATATAGCAGGATAGTGCGGTGTATATAGTATATAGCAGTATAGTGCAGTGTATATAGTGGGATAGTGCGGTGTATATAGTATATAGCAGTATAGTGCAGTGTATATAGTATATAGCAGGATAGTGCGGTGTATATAGCAGGATAGTGCGGTGTATATAGTATATAGCGGGATAGTGCGGTGTATATAGTATATAGCAGTATAGTGCGGTGTATATAGCAGGATAGTGCGGTGTATATAGTATATAGCGGGATAGTGCGGTGTATATAGTATATAGCAGGATAGTGCAGTGTATATAGCGGGATAGTGCGGTGTATATAGTATATAGCAGTATAGTGCAGTGTGTATATAGCGGGATAGTGCGGTGTATATAGTATATAGCAGTATAGTGCAGTGTATATAGCAGGATAGTGCAGTGTATATAGTATATAGCAGTATAGTGCGGTGTATATAGCGGGATAGTGCGGTGTATATAGTATATAGCAGTATAGTGCGGTGTATATAGTATATAGCAGTGTATATAGCGGGATAGTGCGGTGTATATAGTATATAGCAGTATAGTGCAGTGTATATAGCGGGATAGTGCAGTGTATATAGTATATAGCAGGATAGTGCAGTGTATATAGCGGGATAGTGCAGTGTATATAGTATATAGCAGTATAGTGCGGTGTATATAGCGGGATAGTGCGGTGTATATAGTATATAGCAGTATAGTGCAGTGTATATAGCGGGATAGTGCAGTGTATATAGTATATAGCAGGATAGTGCAGTGTATATAGCGGGATAGTGCGGTGTATATAGTATATAGCAGTATAGTGCAGTGTATATAGCGGGATAGTGCTGTGTATATAGTATATAGCAGTATAGTGCAGTGTATATAGCGGGATAGTGCGGTGTATATAGTATATAGCAGTATAGTGCAGTGTATATAGCGGGATAGTGCGGTGTATATAGTATATAGCAGTATAGTGCAGTGTATATAGCGGGATAGTGCGGTGTATATAGTATATAGCAGTATAGTGCGGTGTATATAGCGGGATAGTGCGGTGTATATAGTATATAGCAGTATAGTGCGGTGTATATAGCGGGATAGTGCGGTGTATATAGTATATAGCAGGATAGTGCGGTGTATATAGTATATAGCAGTATAGTGCGGTGTATATAGCGGGATAGTGCGGTGTATATAGCGGGATAGTGCGGTGTATATAGTATATAGCAGGATAGTGCGGTGTATATAGTATATAGCAGTATAGTGCAGTGTATATAGTATATAGCGGGATAGTGCGGTGTATATAGTATATAGCGGGATAGTGCGGTGTATATAGTATATAGCGGGATAGTGCGGTGTATATAGTATATAGCGGGATAGTGCGGTGTATATAGTATATAGCGGGATAGTGCGGTGTATATAGTATATAGCGGGATAGTGCGGTGTATATAGTATATAGCGGGATAGTGCGGTGTATATAGTATATAGCGGGATAGTGCGGTGTATATAGTATATAGCGGGATAGTGCGGTGTATATAGTATATAGCAGTATAGTGCGGTGTATATAGCGGGATAGTGCGGTGTATATAGTATATAGCAGGATAGTGCGGTGTATATAGTATATAGCAGTATAGTGCAGTGTATATAGCGGGATAGTGCGGTGTATATAGCAGTATAGTGCAGTGTATATAGTATATAGCAGGATAGTGCAGTGTATATAGCGGGATAGTGCGGTGTATATAGTATATAGCAGTATAGTGCAGTGTATATAGTATATAGCAGTATAGTGCGGTGTATATAGCGGGATAGTGCAGTGTATATAGTATATAGCAGTATAGTGCAGTGTATATAGTATATAGCAGGATAGTGCGGTGTATATAGTATATAGCAGGATAGTGCGGTGTATATAGTATATAGCAGGATAGTGCGGTGTATATAGTATATAGCAGTATAGTGCAGTGTATATAGTATATAGCAGGATAGTGCGGTGTATATAGTATATAGCAGGATAGTGCGGTGTATATAGTATATAGCAGGATAGTGCGGTGTATATAGTATATAGCAGGATAGTGCGGTGTATATAGCGGGATAGTGCGGTGTATATAGTATATAGCGGGATAGTGCGGTGTATATAGTATATAGCGGGATAGTGCGGTGTATATAGTATATAGCGGGATAGTGCGGTGTATATAGCAGTATAGTGCAGTGTATATAGCGGGATAGTGCGGTGTATATATGTCACGGGATGGTTAGAGTCTATACTATAGGCAATGTGTAATATATATTTCATGTGGAATGTATTCTCTAACCTGTTGTAAACATCAGTGTGTAGTTGGCTGATTCGGGTCTAGTGTGTTAGCACATTGTATGCAAATACCTCTAACTAGTGAGGACAATGGGTGGAGATAATCTGATCAGTGTCTCCAAGAAGATGTTGGATGGTGCATTGTCCATAGTAGACAGGGAGTCTGCTCTCCTTGGTATAGGTGAGGGGGGAAGGATCTGTGACTCAGCCCTTCCCCCCACAGATATAGGTGTAACAGTCTTAGTATATAGTTGTAGCTAGCAGTTAGTATGTGTTAGCCGGCCTGTGCACAGCTCTGCAGAGAGCCAGGATTTAGTTACAGGACCAAGGAGCCAAAGCTATCATTGGATTGTGACTTCTGTGGACTTATTGTTGTTATGGTTGATGTGACCGCCGCCGGCTACTAACTTTGTGGATTACAATAAATTGCTGTTGTCTCCCGACCTCTTGCGTCCCTGTTGATTCAAAAGACCATCCGGAGGAAGACGTATACCTTTGCTCCGTGACAACTGGTTGGCAGCGGTGGGATCAACAGCGGACAGCGAGATGGACTACAGCAGCTCAGCGATTAATGGAGCCACAACCTCAGAATACAGGAACTGGACTATGGCAAGTCTACAAGTAAGGGCCCGGGAACTAAACCTGAGTTATCAGGGAAGAACGAAAGAGCAACTGATCGAGGCACTGGAGGAGATGACCCTGCAAAGCGACCATGAGGAGGGCTGCCCCCAGGAGACTGGAGAGATACGGGAGTGGCAGGTACAGACCCAAAAGAGCAGATGGGTTGTTTTGTATGAGGAGGAATTGGCAGTGCTGGGGCTAGGAGCAACTGCAGAGCAAAGGAGTAGAGCGTTACAGAGGGCTCAGGAAACGGAGAAGGAGGAACAGAGAATGGCGCATGAAAAGGAAAGAATGGCGCATGAAAGGCGAATGGCTGAGATAACTACGCGGAATTATAATCAAACGCCGACCCCCAGCCCAACAGTGAGAGAACCACCATATGTCTCCCATAAACACTTCAAAACCTTTGATGAAGCGGCTGGGGATGTTGATGGATATTTTCAGGACTTCGAACACCAGTGCCACCTGATGGAAGTCCCAGAGAAGGATTGGGTCCGGTATCTGGTGGGGCACCTACGAGATGGGGCTGCGGAAGCTCTCAGAGCCATGGACCCTAGTGATCAGCGGGACTATGAGGCCATTAAAAGAGCGGTGCAGAAGTATTATGCAGTCACTCCAGAGACCTACCGAGTTCAGTTCCGCTCTTTGTCTTACAATGGGGGAAGCTCCTTCCACATGTTCGCCCACAAGTTGAAGCAAGCATGCAAGCGCTGGCTAGAAGGAGAGGAGGCTGTCACAGTCGATAAGATCCTCCAAGTCATACTTAAGGAACAGTTCTTTTCCCAGTGCCCCGCTGAGATCCGTGAGTGGGTGCTGGAACGGAACCCAGCCACAGTGGAAGAGGTTGTTTGCAGAGGAGCGGAAAACTACCACAGTCCGCCAGACACCCTTCAGCCAGCCAACCACCTTTCGTGCCCGGCCTCAGGATTACAATTCCCCCTCTACCCCTGCCCCAGCCCATCGGCCTCCAGCTATGAACAACCCTGTCCCTAGACAACGACCTACTGGAAGAATGCTAGAGCGCAGATGTTTTGGGTGCGGGCGGCCTGGACATTTGCAAGCTAGTTGCCCTGCTAACATGGGGGCACGGGCCACCGTGGCATCCCGGCCTATTCACTACCTGGGAACCACCCCTAGGACAGAAAGTTTGGCCCCATTTCCAGATGACTCCATGAATGACACATCTGTTCCACCTCCAGGGGTCTATGGGATTCAGCCTTCCGCCACACATCCCGCAAACCTTCAGAGGAAGCACTTGCAGGAGGTCCTACTGGATGGCCGAACAGTTGTTGGATTCCGGGACTCGGGAGCTTTCCTAACGGTAGCGGACCCCCGAGTTGTGCGACCCGAGGCCCTAGAGGAGGGCCCTGGCATTTCTATCAAGTTGGCAGGAGGTACTCAAAGACGTATTCCTAAAGCTACCGTGGAACTCGACTATGGTTATGGACCAAAACGATGCACAATTGGTGTGATGAGCGGGCTGCCGGCCGATGTTCTGTTAGGCAACGATGTTGGAAATCTACAGTGCCACTTTGTGGGAGCAGTGACCCGAAGCCAAGCTCAGGGAGAAGCCAACATGGATCCACCGGATTTTCTGCCAGATGCCAGCCCTTCAACCCTACAACTTTACCATTCAGTACCGCCGAGGGAACCAACACCAGAACGCAGATGGGTTATCCCGGCAGGAGGACATATGAGCTATAGAGACTGATGTGCATTCCCCAATTTACCTGTGTAGGCCAATTGTGTCATGCACATGTTTTGAGAGGGGGAGGGGTTGTCACGGGATGGTTAGAGTCTCTACTATAGGCAATGTGTAATATATATTTCATGTGGAATGTATTCTCTAACCTGTTGTATACATCAATGTGTAGTTGGCGGATTAGGGTCTAGTGTGTTAGCACATTGTATGCAAATACCTCTAACTAGTGAGGACAATGGGTGGAGATAATCTGATCCGTGTCTCCAAGAAGATGTTGGACGGTGCATTGTCCATAGTAGACAGGGAGTCTGCTCTCCTTGGTATAGGTGAGGGGGGAAGGATCTGTGACTCAGCCCTTCCCCCCACAGATATAGGTGTAACAGTCTTAGTATATAGTATATAGCTTGCAGTTAGTATGTGTTAGCCGGCCTGTGCACAGCTCTGCAGAGAGCCAGGATTTAGTTACAGGACCAAGGAGCCAAAGCTATCATTGGATTGTGACTTCTGTGGACTTATTGTTATTACGGTTGATGTGACCGCCGCCGGCTACTAACTTTGTGGATTACAATAAATTGCTGTTGTCTCCCGACCTCTTGCGTCCGTGTTGATTCAAAAGACCATCCGGAGGAAGACGTATACCTTCGATCCGTGACAGCGGTGTATATAGCAGGATAGTGCGGTGTATATAGCGGGATAGTGCGGTGTATATAGTATATAGCGGGATAGTGCGGTGTATATAGTATATAGCGGGATAGTGCGGTGTATATAGTATATAGCGGGATAGTGCGGTGTATATAGTATATAGCAGGATAGTGCGGTGTATATAGTATATAGCGGGATAGTGCGGTGTATATAGTATATAGCAGTATAGTGCAGTGTATATAGCGGGATAGTGCGGTGTATATAGTATATAGCAGGATAGTGCGGTGTATATAGTATATAGCAGTATAGTGCAGTGTATATAGTATATAGCGGGATAGTGCGGTGTATATAGTATATAGCAGGATAGTGCGGTGTATATAGTATATAGCAGGATAGTGCGGTGTATATAGCAGTATAGTGCAGTGTATATAGCGGGATAGTGCGGTGTATATAGTATATAGCAGGATAGTGCGGTGTATATAGCGGGATAGTGCGGTGTATATAGTATATAGCAGGATAGTGCGGTGTATATAGTATATAGCAGGATAGTGCGGTGTATATAGTATATAGCGGGATAGTGCGGTGTATATAGTATATAGCAGGATAGTGCGGTGTATATAGTATATAGCGGGATAGTGCGGTGTATATAGTATATAGCAGGATAGTGCGGTGTATATAGTATATAGCGGGATAGTGCGGTGTATATAGTATATAGCAGGATAGTGCGGTGTATATAGTATATAGCAGGATAGTGCGGTGTATATAGTATATAGCAGGATAGTGCGGTGTATATAGTATATAGCAGGATAGTGCGGTGTATATAGTATATAGCAGGATAGTGCAGTGTATATAGCAGTATAGTGCGGTGTATATAGCGGGATAGTGCGGTGTATATAGTATATAGCAGGATAGTGCGGTGTATATAGTATATAGCGGGATAGTGCGGTGTATATAGTATATAGCAGTATAGTGCGGTGTATATAGTATATAGCAGGATAGTGCGGTGTATATAGTATATAGCAGGATAGTGCGGTGTATATAGTATATAGCAGGATAGTGCGGTGTATATAGTATATAGCAGGATAGTGCGGTGTATATAGTATATAGCAGGATAGTGCGGTGTATATAGTATATAGCAGGATAGTGCGGTGTATATAGTATATAGCAGGATAGTGCGGTGTATATAGTATATAGCAGGATAGTGCGGTGTATATAGTATATAGCAGGATAGTGCGGTGTATATAGTATATAGCAGGATAGTGCGGTGTATATAGTATATAGCAGGATAGTGCGGTGTATATAGTATATAGCAGGATAGTGCAGTGTATATAGCAGTATAGTGCAGTGTATATAGCGGGATAGTGCGGTGTATATAGTATATAGCAGTATAGTGCAGTGTATATAGCGGGATAGTGCGGTGTATATAGTATATAGCAGGATAGTGCGGTGTATATAGTATATAGCAGGATAGTGCAGTGTATATAGTATATAGCAGTATAGTGCGGTGTATATAGTATATAGCAGTATAGTGCGGTGTATATAGCGGGATAGTGCGGTGTATATAGTATATAGCAGGATAGTGCGGTGTATATAGTATATAGCAGTATAGTGCGGTGTATATAGCAGGATAGTGCGGTGTATATAGTATATAGCAGGATAGTGCGGTGTATATAGTATATAGCAGTATAGTGCAGTGTATATAGCGGGATAGTGCGGTGTATATAGTATATAGCAGGATAGTGCGGTGTATATAGCGGGATAGTGCGGTGTATATAGTATATAGCAGTATAGTGCAGTGTATATAGTATATAGCAGTATAGTGCGGTGTATATAGCGGGATAGTGCGGTGTATATAGTATATAGCAGGATAGTGCGGTGTATATAGTATATAGCAGTATAGTGCGGTGTATATAGCAGGATAGTGCGGTGTATATAGTATATAGCAGGATAGTGCGGTGTATATAGTATATAGCAGTATAGTGCAGTGTATATAGCGGGATAGTGCGGTGTATATAGTATATAGCAGGATAGTGCGGTGTATATAGTATATAGCAGTATAGTGCAGTGTATATAGTGGGATAGTGCGGTGTATATAGTATATAGCAGTATAGTGCAGTGTATATAGCGGGATAGTGCGGTGTATATAGTATATAGCAGTATAGTGCAGTGTATATAGCGGGATAGTGCGGTGTATATAGTATATAGCAGTATAGTGCAGTGTATATAGCAGGATAGTGCAGTGTATATAGCAGGATAGTGCGGTGTATATAGTATATAGCAGGATAGTGCGGTGTATATAGTATATAGCAGGATAGTGCGGTGTATATAGTATATAGCAGTATAGTGCAGTGTATATAGCGGGATAGTGCGGTGTATATAGTATATAGCAGGATAGTGCGGTGTATATAGTATATAGCAGTATAGTGCAGTGTATATAGTGGGATAGTGCGGTGTATATAGTATATAGCAGTATAGTGCAGTGTATATAGTATATAGCAGGATAGTGCGGTGTATATAGCAGGATAGTGCGGTGTATATAGTATATAGCGGGATAGTGCGGTGTATATAGTATATAGCAGTATAGTGCGGTGTATATAGCAGGATAGTGCGGTGTATATAGTATATAGCGGGATAGTGCGGTGTATATAGTATATAGCAGTATAGTGCAGTGTATATAGCGGGATAGTGCGGTGTATATAGTATATAGCAGTATAGTGCAGTGTGTATATAGCGGGATAGTGCGGTGTATATAGTATATAGCAGGATAGTGCAGTGTATATAGCGGGATAGTGCGGTGTATATAGTATATAGCAGGATAGTGCGGTGTATATAGCGGGATAGTGCGGTGTATATAGTATATAGCAGGATAGTGCGGTGTATATAGCAGTATAGTGCAGTGTATATAGTATATAGCAGTATAGTGCAGTGTATATAGCGGGATAGTGCGGTGTATATAGCAGTATAGTGCAGTGTATATAGCAGGATAGTGCGGTGTATATAGTATATAGCAGTATAGTGCGGTGTATATAGCGGGATAGTGCGGTGTATATAGTATATAGCAGGATAGTGCGGTGTATATAGTATATAGCGGGATAGTGCGGTGTATATAGTATATAGCGGGATAGTGCGGTGTATATAGTATATAGCGGGATAGTGCGGTGTATATAGTATATAGCGGGATAGTGCGGTGTATATAGTATATAGCAGGATAGTGCGGTGTATATAGTATATAGCAGGATAGTGCGGTGTATATAGTATATAGCAGTATAGTGCGGTGTATATAGCGGGATAGTGCGGTGTATATAGTATATAGCAGGATAGTGCGGTGTATATAGTATATAGCAGTATAGTGCAGTGTATATAGTATATAGCAGTGTATATAGCGGGATAGTGCGGTGTATATAGTATATAGCAGTATAGTGCAGTGTATATAGTATATAGCAGTGTATATAGCGGGATAGTGCGGTGTATATAGTATATAGCAGTATAGTGCAGTGTATATAGCGGGATAGTGCGGTGTATATAGTATATAGCAGGATAGTGCGGTGTATATAGTATATAGCAGTATAGTGCAGTGTATATAGCAGGATAGTGCGGTGTATATAGTATATAGCAGGATAGTGCGGTGTATATAGTATATAGCAGTATAGTGCAGTGTATATAGCGGGATAGTGCAGTGTATATAGCAGGATAGTGCGGTGTATATAGTATATAGCAGGATAGTGCGGTGTATATAGTATATAGCAGGATAGTGCGGTGTATATAGTATATAGCAGGATAGTGCGGTGTATATAGTATATAGCGGGATAGTGCGGTGTATATAGTATATAGCGGGATAGTGCGGTGTATATAGTATATAGCGGGATAGTGCGGTGTATATAGTATATAGCAGTATAGTGCGGTGTATATAGTATATAGCAGTATAGTGCAGTGTATATAGCGGGATAGTGCGGTGTATATAGTATATAGCGGGATAGTGCGGTGTATATAGTATATAGCAGGGATAGTGCGGTGTATATAGTATATAGCGGGATAGTGCGGTGTATATAGTATATAGCGGGATAGTGCGGTGTATATAGTATATAGCAGGATAGTGCGGTGTATATAGTATATAGCAGGATAGTGCGGTGTATATAGCGGGATAGTGCGGTGTATATAGTATATAGCAGGATAGTGCGGTGTATATAGTATATAGCAGGATAGTGCGGTGTATATAGTATATAGCAGTATAGTGCGGTGTATATAGTATATAGCAGGATAGTGCGGTGTATATAGTATATAGCAGGATAGTGCGGTGTATATAGTATATAGCGGGATAGTGCGGTGTATATAGTATATAGCAGGATAGTGCGGTGTATATAGTATATAGCAGGATAGTGCGGTGTATATAGCGGGATAGTGCGGTGTATATAGCAGGATAGTGCGGTGTATATAGTATATAGCAGGATAGTGCGGTGTATATAGTATATAGCAGGATAGTGCGGTGTATATAGTATATAGCAGGATAGTGCGGTGTATATAGTATATAGCAGGATAGTGCGGTGTATATAGTATATAGCGGGATAGTGCGGTGTATATAGTATATAGCGGGATAGTGCGGTGTATATAGCGGGATAGTGCGGTGTATATAGTATATAGCAGTATAGTGCGGTGTATATAGCGGGATAGTGCGGTGTATATAGTATATAGCAGGATAGTGCGGTGTATATAGTATATAGCAGGATAGTGCGGTGTATATAGTATATAGCAGGATAGTGCGGTGTATATAGTATATAGCAGGATAGTGCGTGTATATAGCAGGATAGTGCGGTGTATATAGTATATAGCAGGGATAGTGCGGTGTATATAGTATATAGCAGGATAGTGCGGTGTATATAGCGGGATAGTGCGGTGTATATAGTATATAGCAGGATAGTGCGGTGTATATAGTATATAGCAGGATAGTGCGGTGTATATAGTATATAGCAGTATAGTGCGGTGTATATAGTATATAGCAGGATAGTGCGGTGTATATAGTATATAGCAGGATAGTGCGGTGTATATAGTATATAGCAGGATAGTGCGGTGTATATAGTATATAGCAGGATAGTGCAGTGTATATAGCAGGATAGTGCGGTGTATATAGTATATAGCGGGATAGTGCGGTGTATATAGTATATAGCAGGATAGTGCGGTGTATATAGTATATAGCAGGATAGTGCGGTGTATATAGTATATAGCAGTATAGTGCAGTGTATATAGCAGGATAGTGCGGTGTATATAGTATATAGCGGGATAGTGCGGTGTATATAGTATATAGCAGGATAGTGCGGTGTATATAGTATATAGCAGGATAGTGCGGTGTATATAGCAGGATAGTGCGGTGTATATAGTATATAGCAGGATAGTGCGGTGTATATAGTATATAGCGGGATAGTGCGGTGTATATAGTATATAGCGGGATAGTGCGGTGTATATAGCAGGATAGTGCGGTGTATATAGTATATAGCAGGATAGTGCGGTGTATATAGTATATAGCAGGATAGTGCGGTGTATATAGTATATAGCAGTATAGTGCGGTGTATATAGCGGGATAGTGCGGTGTATATAGTATATAGCGGGATAGTGCGGTGTATATAGTATATAGCAGGATAGTGCGGTGTATATAGTATATAGCAGGATAGTGCGGTGTATATAGCAGGATAGTGCAGTGTATATAGTATATAGCAGGATAGTGCGGTGTATATAGTATATAGCAGGATAGTGCGGTGTATATAGCAGGATAGTGCGGTGTATATAGTATATAGCAGGATAGTGCAGTGTATATAGCGGGATAGTGCGGTGTATATAGTATATAGCGGGATAGTGCGGTGTATATAGTATATAGCAGGATAGTGCAGTGTATATAGTATATAGCAGTATAGTGCGGTGTATATAGTATATAGCAGTATAGTGCGGTGTATATAGCGGGATAGTGCGGTGTATATAGTATATAGCAGTATAGTGCGGTGTATATAGTATATAGCAGGATAGTGCGGTGTATATAGTATATAGCAGGATAGTGCGGTGTATATAGTATATAGCAGGATAGTGCGGTGTATATAGTATATAGCAGGATAGTGCGGTGTATATAGTATATAGCAGTATAGTGCGGTGTATATAGTATATAGCGGGATAGTGCGGTGTATATAGTATATAGCAGTATAGTGCGGTGTATATAGCGGGATAGTGCGGTGTATATAGTATATAGCGGGATAGTGCGGTGTATATAGTATATAGCAGTATAGTGCGGTGTATATAGCGGGATAGTGCGGTGTATATAGTATATAGCAGGATAGTGCGGTGTATATAGTATATAGCAGTATAGTGCGGTGTATATAGTATATAGCGGGATAGTGCGGTGTATATAGTATATAGCAGTATAGTGCGGTGTATATAGCGGGATAGTGCGGTGTATATAGTATATAGCGGGATAGTGCGGTGTATATAGTATATAGCGGGATAGTGCGGTGTATATAGTATATAGCGGGATAGTGCGGTGTATATAGTATATAGCGGGATAGTGCGGTGTATATAGTATATAGCGGGATAGTGCGGTGTATATAGTATATAGCGGGATAGTGCGGTGTATATAGTATATAGCAGGATAGTGCGGTGTATATAGCAGGATAGTGCGGTGTATATAGTATATAGCAGGATAGTGCGGTGTATATAGTATATAGCAGGATAGTGCGGTGTATATAGTATATAGCAGGATAGTGCGGTGTATATAGTATATAGCAGTATAGTGCAGTGTATATAGCAGGATAGTGCGGTGTATATAGTATATAGCAGGATAGTGCGGTGTATATAGTATATAGCAGTATAGTGCGGTGTATATAGTATATAGCAGGATAGTGCGGTGTATATAGTATATAGCAGGATAGTGCGGTGTATATAGCGGGATAGTGCGGTGTATATAGTATATAGCAGGATAGTGCGGTGTATATAGTATATAGCGGGATAGTGCGGTGTATATAGTATATAGCGGGATAGTGCGGTGTATATAGCAGGATAGTGCGGTGTATATAGTATATAGCAGGATAGTGCAGTGTATATAGCAGGATAGTGCGGTGTATATAGTATATAGCGGGATAGTGCGGTGTATATAGTATATAGCAGGATAGTGCGGTGTATATAGTATATAGCAGGATAGTGCGGTGTATATAGTATATAGCAGTATAGTGCGGTGTATATAGTATATAGCAGGATAGTGCGGTGTATATAGTATATAGCAGGATAGTGCGGTGTATATAGTATATAGCAGGATAGTGCGGTGTATATAGTATATAGCAGGATAGTGCAGTGTATATAGCAGGATAGTGCGGTGTATATAGTATATAGCAGGATAGTGCGGTGTATATAGTATATAGCAGGATAGTGCGGTGTATATAGTATATAGCAGGATAGTGCAGTGTATATAGTATATAGCAGGATAGTGCAGTGTATATAGCAGGATAGTGCGGTGTATATAGTATATAGCGGGATAGTGCGGTGTATATAGTATATAGCAGGATAGTGCGGTGTATATAGTATATAGCAGTATAGTGCGGTGTATATAGTATATAGCAGGATAGTGCGGTGTATATAGTATATAGCAGTATAGTGCGGTGTATATAGTATATAGCAGGATAGTGCGGTGTATATAGCAGGATAGTGCGGTGTATATAGTATATAGCAGGATAGTGCGGTGTATATAGTATATAGCGGGATAGTGCGGTGTATATAGCAGGATAGTGCGGTGTATATAGTATATAGCAGGATAGTGCGGTGTATATAGTATATAGCAGGATAGTGCGGTGTATATAGTATATAGCAGTATAGTGCGGTGTATATAGCGGGATAGTGCGGTGTATATAGTATATAGCGGGATAGTGCGGTGTATATAGTATATAGCAGGATAGTGCGGTGTATATAGTATATAGCAGGATAGTGCGGTGTATATAGCAGGATAGTGCAGTGTATATAGTATATAGCAGGATAGTGCGGTGTATATAGTATATAGCAGGATAGTGCGGTGTATATAGCAGGATAGTGCGGTGTATATAGTATATAGCAGGATAGTGCAGTGTATATAGCGGGATAGTGCGGTGTATATAGTATATAGCGGGATAGTGCGGTGTATATAGTATATAGCAGGATAGTGCGGTGTATATAGTATATAGCAGGATAGTGCGGTGTATATAGTATATAGCAGGATAGTGCGGTGTATATAGTATATAGCAGGATAGTGCGGTGTATATAGTATATAGCAGTATAGTGCGGTGTATATAGTATATAGCAGGATAGTGCGGTGTATATAGTATATAGCAGGATAGTGCGGTGTATATAGTATATAGCAGTATAGTGCGGTGTATATAGCGGGATAGTGCGGTGTATATAGTATATAGCGGGATAGTGCGGTGTATATAGTATATAGCAGTATAGTGCGGTGTATATAGCGGGATAGTGCGGTGTATATAGTATATAGCAGGATAGTGCGGTGTATATAGTATATAGCAGTATAGTGCGGTGTATATAGTATATAGCGGGATAGTGCGGTGTATATAGTATATAGCAGTATAGTGCGGTGTATATAGCGGGATAGTGCGGTGTATATAGTATATAGCGGGATAGTGCGGTGTATATAGTATATAGCGGGATAGTGCGGTGTATATAGTATATAGCGGGATAGTGCGGTGTATATAGTATATAGCAGGATAGTGCGGTGTATATAGTATATAGCAGGATAGTGCGGTGTATATAGTATATAGCAGGATAGTGCGGTGTATATAGCAGGATAGTGCGGTGTATATAGTATATAGCAGGATAGTGCGGTGTATATAGTATATAGCAGGATAGTGCGGTGTATATAGTATATAGCAGTATAGTGCAGTGTATATAGCAGGATAGTGCGGTGTATATAGTATATAGCAGGATAGTGCGGTGTATATAGTATATAGCAGGATAGTGCGGTGTATATAGTATATAGCAGTATAGTGCGGTGTATATAGTATATAGCAGGATAGTGCGGTGTATATAGTATATAGCAGGATAGTGCGGTGTATATAGTATATAGCAGGATAGTGCGGTGTATATAGTATATAGCAGGATAGTGCGGTGTATATAGCGGGATAGTGCGGTGTATATAGTATATAGCAGGATAGTGCGGTGTATATAGTATATAGCGGGATAGTGCGGTGTATATAGTATATAGCGGGATAGTGCGGTGTATATAGCAGGATAGTGCGGTGTATATAGTATATAGCAGGATAGTGCGGTGTATATAGTATATAGCAGGATAGTGCGGTGTATATAGTATATAGCAGGATAGTGCGGTGTATATAGTATATAGCAGGATAGTGCAGTGTATATAGCAGGATAGTGCGGTGTATATAGTATATAGCGGGATAGTGCGGTGTATATAGTATATAGCAGGATAGTGCGGTGTATATAGTATATAGCAGGATAGTGCAGTGTATATAGCAGGATAGTGCGGTGTATATAGTATATAGCAGGATAGTGCGGTGTATATAGTATATAGCAGTATAGTGCGGTGTATATAGCGGGATAGTGCAGTGTATATAGTATATAGCAGTATAGTGCAGTGTATATAGTATATAGCAGGATAGTGCAGTGTATATAGTATATAGCAGGATAGTGCAGTGTATATAGCAGGATAGTGCGGTGTATATAGTATATAGCAGGATAGTGCGGTGTATATAGTATATAGCAGGATAGTGCAGTGTATATAGCAGGATAGTGCGGTGTATATAGTATATAGCGGGATAGTGCGGTGTATATAGTATATAGCGGGATAGTGCGGTGTATATAGTATATAGCAGTATAGTGCGGTGTATATAGTATATAGCAGGATAGTGCGGTGTATATAGTATATAGCAGTATAGTGCGGTGTATATAGTATATAGCAGGATAGTGCGGTGTATATAGTATATAGCAGGATAGTGCGGTGTATATAGTATATAGCAGGATAGTGCGGTGTATATAGTATATAGCAGGATAGTGCGGTGTATATAGTATGTCACGGGATGGTTAGAGTCTATACTATAGGCAATGTGTAATATATATTTCATGTGGAATGTATTCTCTAACCTGTTATATACATCAATGTGTAGTTGACTGATTAGGGTCTAGTGTGTTAGCACATTGTATGCAAATCCCTCTAACTAGTGAGGACAATGGGTGGAGATAATCTGATCAGTGTCTCCAAGAAGATGTTGGACGGTGCATTGTCCACAGGAGACAGGGAGTCTGCTCTCCTTGGTATAGGTGAGGGGGGAAGGATCTGTGACTCAGCCCTCCCCACCCACAGATAGAGGAAGTAACAGTCTTAGTATATAGTTGTAGCTTGCAGTTAGTATGGGTTAGCCGGCCTGTGCACAGCTCTGCAGAGAGCCAGAATTTAGTTACAGGACCAAGGAACCAAAGTTATCATTGGATTGTGACTTCTGTGGACTTATTGTTATTACGGTTGATGTGACCGCCGCCGGCTACTAACTTTGTGGATTACAATAAATTGCTGTTGTCTCCCGACCTCTTGCGTCCGTGTTGATTCAAAAGACCTTCCGGAGGAAGACGTATACCTTTGCTCCGTGACAACTGGTTGGCGGCGGTGGGATCAACAGCGGACAGCGAGATGGACTACAGCAGCTCAGCGATTAATGGAGCCACAACCTCAGAATACAGGAACTGGACTATGGCAAGTCTACAAGTAAGGGCCCGGGAACTAAACCTGAGTTACCAGGGAAGAACGAAAGAGCAACTGATCGAGGCACTGGAGGAGATGACCCTGCAAAGCGACCATGAGGAGGGCTGCCCCCAGGAGACTGGAGAGATACGGGAGTGGCAGGTACAGACCCAAAAGAGCAGATGGGTTGTTTTGTATGAGGAGGAGTTGGCAGTGCTGGGGCTAGGAGCAACTGCAGAGCAAAGGAGTAGAGCATTACAGAGGGCTCAGGAAACGGAGAAGGAGGAACAGAGAATGGCGCATGAAAAGGAAAGAATGGCGCATGAAATGCGAATGGCTGAGATAACTACGCGGAATTATAATCAAACGTCGACCCCCAGCCCAACAGTGAGAGAACCACCATATGTCTCCCATAAACACTTCAAGACCTTTGATGAAGCGGCTGGGGATGTTGATGGATATTTTCAGGACTTCGAACACCAGTGCCACCTGATGGAAGTCCCAGAGAAGGATTGGGTCCGGTATCTGGTGGGGCACCTACGAGATGGGGCTGCGGAAGCTCTCAGAGCCATGGACCCTAGTGATCAGCGGGACTATGAGGCCATTAAAAGAGCGGTGCAGAAGTATTATGCAGTCACTCCAGAGACCTACCGAGTTCAGTTCCGCTCTTTGTCTTACAATGGGGGAAGCTCCTTCCACATGTTCGCCCACAAGTTGAAGCAAGCATGCAAGCGCTGGCTAGAAGGAGAGGAGGCTGTCACAGTCGATAAGGTCCTCCAAGTCATACTTAAGGAACAGTTCTTTTCCCAGTGCCCCGCTGAGATCCGTGAGTGGGTGCTGGAACGGAACCCAGCCACAGTTGAGCAAGCTGCTTCCCTTGCAGATGAGGGCCTGACCATCAAGCCGCAGTGGAAGAGGTTGTTTGCAGAGGAGCGGAAAACTACCACAGTCCGCCAGACACCCTTCAGCCAGCCACCCACCTTTCGTGCCCGGCCTCAGGATTACAATTCCCCCTCTACCCCTGCCCCAGCCCATCGGCCTCCAGCTATGAACAACCCTGTCCCTAGACAACGACCTACTGGAAGAATGCTAGAGCGCAGATGTTTTGGGTGCGGGCGGCCTGGACATTTGCAAGCTAGTTGCCCTGTTAACATGGGGGCACGGGCCACCGTGGCATCCCGGCCTATTCACTACCTGGGAACCACCCCTAGGACAGAAAGTTTGGCCCCATTTCCAGGTGACTCCATGAATGACCCATCTGTTCCACCTCCAGGGGTCTATGGGATTCAGCCTTCCGCCACACATCCCGCAAACCTTCAGCGGAAGCACTTGCAGGAGGTCCTACTGGATGGTCGAACAGTTGTTGGATTCCGGGACTCGGGAGCTTTCCTAACGGTAGTGGACCCCCGAGTGGTTCGACCCGAGGCCCTAGAGGAGGGCCCTGGCCTTTCTATCGAGTTGGCAGGAGGTACTCGGAAACGTATTCCTAAAGCTACCGTGGAACTCGACTATGGTTATGGACCAAAACGATGCACAATTGGTGTGATGAGCGGGCTGCCGGCCGATGTTCTGTTAGGCAACGATGTTGGAAATCTACAGTGCCACTTTGTGGGAGCAGTGACCCGAAGCCAAGCTCAGAGAGACGCCAACATGGATCCACCGGATTTTCTGCCAGATGCCAGCCCTTCAACCCTACAACTTTACCATTCAGTACCGCCGAGGGAACCAACACCAGAACGCAGATGGGTTATCCCGGCAGGAGGACATATGACCTATAGAGACTGATGTGCATTCCCCAATTTACCTGTGTAGGCCAATTGTGTCATGCACATGTTTTGAGAGGGGGAGGGGTTGTCACGGGATGGTTAGAGTCTATACTATAGGCAATGTGTAATATATATTTCATGTGGAATGTATTCTCTAACCTGTTGTATACATCAATGTGTAGTTGGCTGATTGGGGTCTAGTGTGTTAGCACATTGTATGCAAATACCTCTAACTAGTGAAGACCAGTGAGGACAATGGGTGGAGATAATCTGATCAGTGTCTCCAAGAAGATGTTGGACGGTGCATTGTCCACAGGAGACAGGGAGTCTGCTCTCCTTGGTATAGGTGAGGGGGGAAGGATCTGTGACTCAGCCCTCCCCACCCACAGATAGAGGAAGTAACAGTCTTAGTATATAGTTGTAGCTTGCAGTTAGTATGGGTTAGCCGGCCTGTGCACAGCTCTGCAGAGAGCCAGAATTTAGTTACAGGACCAAGGAACCAAAGTTATCATTGGATTGTGACTTCTGTGGACTTATTGTTATTACGGTTGATGTGACCGCCGCCGGCTACTAACTTTGTGGATTACAATAAATTGCTGTTGTCTCCCGACCTCTTGCGTCCGTGTTGATTCAAAAGACCTTCCGGAGGAAGACGTATACCTTTGCTCCGTGACATAGTATATAGCAGGATAGTGCAGTGTATATAGCAGGATAGTGCGGTGTATATAGTATATAGCGGGATAGTGCGGTGTATATAGTATATAGCAGGATAGTGCGGTGTATATAGTATATAGCAGGATAGTGCGGTGTATATAGCAGGATAGTGCGGTGTATATAGTATATAGCGGGATAGTGCGGTGTATATAGTATATAGCAGGATAGTGCGGTGTATATAGTATATAGCAGGATAGTGCGGTGTATATAGCAGGATAGTGCGGTGTATATAGTATATAGCAGGATAGTGCGGTGTATATAGTATATAGCGGGATAGTGCGGTGTATATAGTATATAGCAGGATAGTGCGGTGTATATAGTATATAGCAGGATAGTGCGGTGTATATAGTATATAGCAGGATAGTGCGGTGTATATAGTATATAGCAGGATAGTGCAGTGTATATAGCAGGATAGTGCGGTGTATATAGTATATAGCGGGATAGTGCGGTGTATATAGTATATAGCAGGATAGTGCGGTGTATATAGTATATAGCAGGATAGTGCGGTGTATATAGTATATAGCAGGATAGTGCGGTGTATATAGTATATAGCAGGATAGTGCGGTGTATATAGTATATAGCAGGATAGTGCGGTGTATATAGTATATAGCAGGATAGTGCGGTGTATATAGTATATAGCGGGATAGTGCGGTGTATATAGTATATAGCGGGATAGTGCGGTGTATATAGTATATAGCGGGATAGTGCGGTGTATATAGTATATAGCAGGATAGTGCGGTGTATATAGTATATAGCAGGATAGTGCAGTGTATATAGCAGGATAGTGCGGTGTATATAGTATATAGCGGGATAGTGCAGTGTATATAGTATATAGCAGGATAGTGCGGTGTATATAGCGGGATAGTGCGGTGTATATAGTATATAGCAGGATAGTGCGGTGTATATAGTATATAGCAGTATAGTGCGGTGTATATAGTATATAGCAGGATAGTGCGGTGTATATAGTATATAGCAGGATAGTGCGGTGTATATAGTATATAGCAGGATAGTGCGGTGTATATAGTATATAGCAGGATAGTGCGGTGTATATAGTATATAGCAGGATAGTGCAGTGTATATAGCAGGATAGTGCGGTGTATATAGTATATAGCGGGATAGTGCGGTGTATATAGTATATAGCAGGATAGTGCGGTGTATATAGTATATAGCAGGATAGTGCGGTGTATATAGCAGGATAGTGCGGTGTATATAGTATATAGCGGGATAGTGCGGTGTATATAGTATATAGCAGGATAGTGCGGTGTATATAGTATATAGCAGGATAGTGCGGTGTATATAGCAGGATAGTGCGGTGTATATAGTATATAGCAGGATAGTGCGGTGTATATAGTATATAGCGGGATAGTGCGGTGTATATAGTATATAGCAGTATAGTGCAGTGTATATAGCAGTATAGTGCGGTGTATATAGTATATAGCGGGATAGTGCGGTGTATATAGTATATAGCGGGATAGTGCGGTGTATATAGCAGGATAGTGCGGTGTATATAGTATATAGCAGGATAGTGCGGTGTATATAGTATATAGCAGGATAGTGCGGTGTATATAGTATATAGCAGTATAGTGCGGTGTATATAGTATATAGCGGGATAGTGCGGTGTATATAGTATATAGCAGTATAGTGCGGTGTATATAGCGGGATAGTGCGGTGTATATAGTATATAGCGGGATAGTGCGGTGTATATAGTATATAGCAGGATAGTGCGGTGTATATAGTATATAGCAGTATAGTGCGGTGTATATAGTATATAGCGGGATAGTGCGGTGTATATAGTATATAGCAGTATAGTGCGGTGTATATAGCGGGATAGTGCGGTGTATATAGTATATAGCGGGATAGTGCGGTGTATATAGTATATAGCAGGATAGTGCGGTGTATATAGTATATAGCAGGATAGTGCGGTGTATATAGCAGGATAGTGCAGTGTATATAGTATATAGCAGGATAGTGCGGTGTATATAGTATATAGCAGGATAGTGCAGTGTATATAGCGGGATAGTGCGGTGTATATAGTATATAGCAGGATAGTGCGGTGTATATAGTATATAGCAGTATAGTGCAGTGTATATAGTATATAGCGGGATAGTGCGGTGTATATAGTATATAGCGGGATAGTGCGGTGTATATAGTATATAGCAGGATAGTGCGGTGTATATAGTATATAGCGGGATAGTGCGGTGTATATAGTATATAGCGGGATAGTGCGGTGTATATAGTATATAGCAGGATAGTGCGGTGTATATAGTATATAGCAGTATAGTGCGGTGTATATAGCGGGATAGTGCGGTGTATATAGTATATAGCGGGATAGTGCGGTGTATATAGTATATAGCAGGATAGTGCGGTGTATATAGTATATAGCAGGATAGTGCGGTGTATATAGTATATAGCAGGATAGTGCGGTGTATATAGTATATAGCAGGATAGTGCGGTGTATATAGTATATAGCAGTATAGTGCGGTGTATATAGTGGGATAGTGCGGTGTATATAGTATATAGCAGTATAGTGCAGTGTATATAGTATATAGCAGGATAGTGCGGTGTATATAGTATATAGCAGTATAGTGCGGTGTATATAGTGGGATAGTGCGGTGTATATAGTATATAGCAGTATAGTGCGGTGTATATAGTATATAGCAGGATAGTGCGGTGTATATAGTATATAGCAGTATAGTGCGGTGTATATAGTATATAGCAGGATAGTGCGGTGTATATAGCAGGATAGTGCGGTGTATATAGTATATAGCAGGATAGTGCGGTGTATATAGTATATAGCAGGATAGTGCGGTGTATATAGTATATAGCGGGATAGTGCGGTGTATATAGTATATAGCAGGATAGTGCGGTGTATATAGTATATAGCAGGATAGTGCGGTGTATATAGTATATAGCAGGATAGTGCGGTGTATATAGTATATAGCAGGATAGTGCGGTGTATATAGTATATAGCAGTATAGTGCAGTGTATATAGTATATAGCGGGATAGTGCGGTGTATATAGTATATAGCAGTATAGTGCGGTGTATATAGCAGGGCCTGCGCTCTAGTATATGTGATCGCTCCTTCTTCTGAGCTTGTGACTTTCTCGTCTGTCTTTCGAGGTGGGCTCCGGGGTATGTAGGCCCGAGCAGTGACATGGGATGATGGGACAGTAGTCCGTCCGTCCGTCCGTCCGTCCGTCCGTCCTGGGTGATTGTCCCTTAGGAGAAATCTCTTCATTCATTTGTGACTATTGATGAGGTGATGACTATGGCGCCCAATCTGCAGATTGATGGCGGAGCCCTATATGTAAGACATGGCTGCCTACATACATGATACACGCGTGACTGAAGGGCCTGGATTACATTACTTAAGGTTATGAATCCTGCAAGCCTCCCCTACGTCTGTGTATACAGTATATACACTACAGAGCAATAGTTTGGCTGCACCTTCTCACTCGCAGAGTTTTCTGTATTTCCATGACTATGACAGTTGTAGATGACACTGAGGTCAGACATGTGGGATTATAGATTTACCAAACAGTGTGACACCGCTGACAATCTGTCTTCTATTCTCGGCTCCTTTTGCTCTGATTCCTGCTTTGCACACTCTTGGCATTCTCTTGATGAGCTCCATGAGGTAGTCACCAGGAATGGTCTTCCAACAGTCTTGAAGGAGTTCCCGGAGATGCTTAGCACTTGTTGGCCCTTTTGCCTTCACTCTGCGGTCCAGATCACCCCAAACCATGTGGATTGGGTTCAGGTCTGGTGACTGTGGAGGCCGGGTCATCTGGTGTAGCCCCCCATCACTCTCCTTCTTGGTCACTCCCTGGAGGTGTTTGGGGTCATTGTCCTGATGGAATAGGATGCCGCTGCAAGATGCTGTGGTAGCCATGCTGGTTCAGTATAAATCCCCAACAGTGTCACCAGCTTGGCCCCCCCACACCATCACACCTCCTTCTCTATGCTTTACAGTGGGAACCAGCCATGTAGAGTCCATCTGTTCACCAAAGACACGGTGGTTGGATCCAAAGATCTCACATTAGGACTCACCAGACCTTGGCATAGATTCCCACTGGTCTAATGTCCATTCCTTGTGGTCTCTTCTGCTTGTTGCCGGTCCTTAGCAGTGGTTTTCTAGCAGCTATTTTACCATGAAGGCGGCGGCTTCACAAAGTCTCCTCTTTCCAGTGGTTGTAGAGATGTGTCTGCTGCTAGAACTCTGTGTGGCATTGACCTGCTCTCTAATCTGAGCTGCTGGTAACCTGCGATATCTGAGGCTGGTGACTCGGATGAACTTATCCTCCGCAGCAGAGGTGATTCTTGGTCTTCCTTTCCTGGGGCGGTCCTCATCCTCCGCAGCAGAGCTGACTCTTGGTCTTCCTTTCCTGGGGCGGTCCTCATCCTCCGCAGCAGAGGTGATTCTTGGTCTTCCTTTCCTGGGGCAGTCTTTATCCTCCGCAGCAAAGGTGACTCTTGGTCTTCCTTTCCTGGGGCAGTCCTCATCCTTCGCAGCAGAGGTGACCCTTGGTCTTCCTTTCCTGGGCTGGTCCTCATCCTCTGGAGCAGAGGTGACTCTTGGTCTTCCTTTCCTGGGATGGTCCTCATCCTCCGGAGCAGAGGTGACTCTTGGTCTTCCTTTCCTGGGATGGTCCTCATCCTCCGGAGCAGAGGTGACTCTTGGTCTTCCTTTCCTGGGCCGGTCCTTATCCTCCGCAGCAGAGGTGACTCTTGGTCTTCCTTTTCTGGGCTGGTCCTTATCCTCCGCAGCAGAGGTGACTCTTGGTCTTCCTTTCCTGGGCTGGTCCTCCTCCTCTGGAGCAGAGGTAACTCTTGGTCTTCCTTTCCTGGGCTGGTCCTCCTCCTCTGGAGCAGAGGTAACTCTTGGTCTTCCTTTCCTGGGATGGTCCTCATCCTCCGGAGCAGAGGTGACTCTTGGTCTTCCTTTCCTGGGCCGGTCCTTATCCTCCGCAGCAGAGGTGACTCTTGGTCTTCCTTTCCTGGGCCGGTCCTCATCCTCCGCAGCAGAGGTGACTCTTGGTCCTTTCCTTTCCTTTTGCAACTGCACTTGGGGACACTTTCCCAATTTTTCGGACTTGCTGACCTTCATTTCTTACAGTAATGATCGCCACTCGTTTTTCTTTACTTAGCTGCTTTTTTCTTGCCATAATACAAATTCTAAGGGTCTATTCAGTCGGACTATCAGCTGTGTATCCACCTGACTTGTGCACAACACAACTGATGGTTCCAACCCCATTTATAAGGCAAGAAATCCCACTTATTACACCTGACATGGCACACCTGTGAAGTGAGAACCATTCCTGGTGACTACCTCATGGAGCTCATCAAGAGAACGCCAAGAATGTGCAAAGCAGGAATCAAAGCAAAAGGAAGCGAGAATAGAAGACAGATTGTCAGTTGTGTCGCACTGTTTGGTAAGTCTATAATCCCACATGTCTGACCTCAGTGTCATCTACAATTGTCATAGTCATGGAAATACAGAAAACTCTGCGAGTGAGAAGGTGCGGCCAAACTTCAGGTCTGTACTGTGTGTATATGTTTAGGGAAGGCCCCAGTTCTTCTTCTTTGAGCCGTTGGACAATATGGTGATGATGTTTCTGTTCTCTCTCATTTCCAGTTGTGAAGACGATATTAAAGACGCCGCATGTGTTTAACAAGACGGCCATATGTGTGTACCCTTACTACCCGTCATTGAATATTCACCTGTATGGGCCGAGTGGACCTCACGTGACAACCCCTCCCCCCAGAGAGTTCACCATCAGTCCATATATCCTGGAGTACGTCCTAAATAACGAGCAGATAAGACTCAGCATAGATAGAAAGATGGAGGACAAACATTGTAAGATCCAGTGGCCAAATCTGGACTGCCAGAATCCGACAATAAGAATTGAGATGTCTGAGGCCTTATCTACTCGGACTATGGCGAAGGTCGTCCGCACATGGACGGAGAAGGTCTCAGCAGAGTTCTCGCTCATCATCTCCAGGTATAAAGTCATAGACTGTAAGATGAATCCTTCCGCATGGGACGACATCAAGAAACAGATCTCCACTGCGGCCTATGATGGAGTATTGGTCAAAGCCAGCGCCGATGCCGAGAAAGTCTTCCTGGCCGGTGCAATGAAGGATGTTAATAAGATAGAGCAGACATTCAGGAAAATGGTGGAAGAAATCTCCAGGAAAGCAGAGAGGAATAGTCAGCTGACAACTAAGACAGAAGCCATGTCTGCAGCTCTCTATAATATTCTATGTAACAGTGGTCTGGAGAAGAGGTTACTGGCCGAGGCCCCGGAACTAAAGATGGAGTATGACCTGAGCACACGTAATATCAGGATTACTGGACTGCAAGGAGAAGTTCTGGAAGCCAAATGTGAAATACTTCGTATGACACAGCAGCTGAAATCCAAATCCATCCAGCCGGACCCGCACGTCCTCCAGTTCCTGATGTCCACTGACAATGACGAGCTCTCTTGTCTTCTCTTTGTACGTCACAATATAAATGCGATTATTGAGGTGGAAGAAAATGCCATCAAACTGACCGGCTACACAAAACAAGATTTGGTGGACGCCCAAGAGAAAATGAGTCAAGAAATAATATGTCAGAGGATTCCAGTAGATGAGCGGAGTGTCCTGCGCGGTGCAGAGTGGCTTAGTCTCCGGTCACATCTTCTCCAATCCCTCAATACTGAGACCTGCACGGTGACAATCCAGGAGGCGGAGAAGGAGGTGCTGCTCGCAGGTTTGGCCTCCAAAGTACGTCTCAGTTACCAGCAAGTAAGAGAATTTCTGAACAATAACACGGTGATAGAAGTCAAGCTTTCTGTGTCCAGGGTCATGCTGCTGTTCATTCAGGACAAAAAGCAGCAGATGTGGCAGGAGATTAAGACGAAGGTGAAGGTTGTGGAGAACCAGAACAGCGTGTCCTTGTTCGCTCCCAGGATCCAGGTGGAGGACGCAGCGGCTCAGCTTCGCAAACTTCTGTCCTCTTTGTATTGTGACTTCCTGCACATCGATAAACCAGGAGCTATGAAATTTTGTAAGAAACAAGAAAAGATTCATGTCTCTACAGCGAAGTCTGAATTCAATTGTGCAATCGTGTTAGAGACAAACAGAGATAGCAGGCCACTAGATAAAGGCCAGTATGAAGTGCAACTAGTAAGCGGGGCGACCATTGCAGTGTATCAGGGCGACCTGTGCTGCCACAATGTGGACGTCATTGTTAATGCTGCTAATGAGGATCTGCAGCACGTCGGGGGTCTGGCCTTGGCCTTGCTAAAAGCAGCAGGACCCTCACTCCAAGACGAATGCAATAACTTAATCAGAAAGGATGGAAAAGTCTGCACCGGGGACTCAGTCATTACTGATGCTGGAAGGCTCCCGTGTAAACAGGTCATACACACGGTGGGGCCCCGCTGGGACGCTCAGTCACGTGTCAGATGTGAGCGACTTCTGCGGAGAGCAATAACCACCAGCTTAGAACTAGCTGCAGAACATGGCCACAGCTCCATTGCAATCCCCGCCGTCAGCTCTGGAGTTTTTGGGTTTCCTTTATATGAATGTGTTAAAAATATAGTGGACGCCATTGAAGATTACGTGGAGGGGGCGGGGAGCAGGAGCGGGCTGCAGAGAATTCATCTTGTCGACATGAATGTTCAGACTATTGCCCTTTTTTCTGAGCTCCTAAAAACCAAATTTGGAGGCAAGATGAGCAGTGTGGCCCCTGTAACACAAGAGCCCCAAACCAACGTGACATCGGGAAGACCTGAGAAGACACAAGTGGCAGAGAGCAGACAAGATGAAGAGGTGTGGACCCCAGAAGGGCTGGTCATCAGGCTGGTCCAGAAGAACATAGAGGACGCCACAGTACGTAGAACCTGGGGCGTAGCTATAGGGAAGGGTGCAGAGGCAGCAGTCACTGGGGGTCCAAAGGCCATCTGCCCCTAACCTAGTCCTGCTTACACAGCTGAGGGTTCGTTACATGGTTAGGACTGATGGAGCCCTCCTGGTCCTCTCGCCTGTAGATTTGGGAGGTTTTCTATGTTATTGGAAGGAGAGCACAATATAGAAGTAGATGGAGTGGGTTCGGCCCACACTTAGAGGCTTCTTTGTTCATGTCCATCCCATCGGCACAATAGAAAGTCAACTCTCCGTCCTTCATAAAACGTCCAGATTTCAAACAGGTGCGAGACAGCCGAAAGAGGTAACACGTGTCTGAACTGGATCCGTAGTCATGTCCTTCTATATAAGGATCCAGGGAGGATCGGAAATGCGTCGGGTTTTAGAAACTTGGTGCATTTTCTTGCTGTTTTTACATCTATTTGGAATCTGGACAACAAAAGTGACCAAGGACGGATTGCAGAGGTTTCTGTCCCTGTCGGAGCACAATATATGGCAACTTTCCATTGATGGCAATGGCTAATTTAGGCTTTCATTTCCCCGACCCCACTAAGTGGTCATTTCTGACATCATTTGATATTTCTGGGGTATTTTTAATGGATAAGCCGGTGCCTGACCCCTCGCTGTACAATAAGACTCTCAGAATGACTCTATGGCTACAAGTAGGATCTGCTCCTTGTCCAGACGCGGAGTCTACTGCTCGGCCTTGTAGTTGGCCCCTATGACCTGTGGGCATGAGTAAGGGGTCTGCGGAGGCTCTGGGCGTGTGTGCACCATGGATCTGTATGCACTGGTTAGCTGTACGATATTCTATGGAGTGGGATATATAAGGGCACCAGTGTCACCTATGGCCTACAATTCCCTGATGAATGAAAACCTCAAGACCTAGAAAACAGAATCCATGCTCAGGAACATAACATTTGGCGTTCTCCTCAGCCATGGCCATAGTGGTGGGGCTGGGACAACCTCTGTTTTGTACATGTATGTACGGTACTTGCCACCATATTCCAGACTTCCTATGTATTCCCATTGCAGACTGAAGTGATCGTGAACAGTATCGGCAGTGACCTGGATCTATCTAAGGGCAATGTCTCCAGAGCCATCTCCAGTCGTGCTGGCCCGGGCCTACAACAGCTCATGATGGATAACAGTTTGGGGGTTCAGGTGTCCCCAGGAAGAGTCATCCCAACCGACGGCTGCAATCTCAGCTGCAACAAGGTTCTTCATGTTGTGACTCCACAGTGGGACAAGGGACAAGGAGCTTCAGAGACGGTATTGTAGCATGCCGTGTGACACTGATGTGATGGGTGAATGTTATCTGTCCCACGACTGAATCTTATTATGGCTCTGATTCTAATTCTTATACCAGATATTGCAGGGAAGTCTCCAGCATTGCCTGACCTGGACAGAGCAGCAGGGCATGAAGTCGCTGTCCATCCCAGCCCTAGGAACCGGAAATCTCAGCTTCCCCCGGCCTCTCGTCGCAGCTGTGATGTTTGACGCCATTTCTCAGTTCAGCTCTAAGAATAAACCCCAAAATCTTCGAGAGGTGGAAATTGTTCTTCACCCAAGTGACAAAGACACAATCAAGGTAAATATCACACCAGCGGCTGTAACGTATGGATATAATGCTATACTGGCCTCAACGTGCTGGAAACCAGTGCTGACTTATAATGGGTGCACTGGGATCCCCTGAAGTGTCTGATACCACTAAGACTGGTGTCACGGGATGGTTAGAGTCTATACTATAGGCAATGTGTAATATATATTTCATGTGGAATGTATTCTCTAACCTGTTGTAAACATCAGTGTGTAGTTGGCTGATTCGGGTCTAGTGTGTTAGCACATTGTATGCAAATCCCTCTAACTAGTGAGGACCAGTGAGGACAATGGGTGGAGATAATCTGATCAGTGTCTCCAAGAAGATGTTGGACTGTGCATTGTTCAAAAGAGACAGGGAGTCTGCTCTCCTTGGTATAGGTGAGGGGGGAAGGATCTGTGACTCAGCCCTTCCCACCCACAGATATAGGTGTAACAGTCTTAGTATATAGTATATAGCTAGGAGTTAGTATGTGTTAGCCGGCCTGTGCACAGCTCTGCAGAGAGCCAGGATTTAGTTACAGGACCAAGGAGCCAAAGCTATCATTGGATTGTGACTTCTGTGGACTTATTGTTGTTACGGTTGATGTGACCGCCACCGGCTACTAACTTTGTGGATTACAATAAATTGCTGTTGTCTCCCGACCTCTTGCGTCCGTGTTGATTCAAAAGACCATCCGGAGGAAGACGTATACCTTTGCTCCGTGACAACTGGTTGGCAGCGGTGGGATCAACAGCGGACAGCGAGATGGACTACAGCAGCCCAGCGATTAATGGAGCCACAACCTCAGAATACAGGAACTGGACTATGGCAAGTCTACAAGTAAGGGCCCGGGAACTAAACCTGAGTTATCAGGGAAGAACGAAAGAGCAACTGATCGAGGCACTGGAGGAGATGACCCTGCAAAGCGACCATGAGGAGGGCTGCCCCCAGGAGACTGGAGAGATACGGGAGTGGCAGGTACAGACCCAAAAGAGCAGATGGGTTGTTTTGTATGAGGAGGAATTGGCAGTGCTGGGGCTAGGAGCAACTGCAGAGCAAAGGAGTAGAGCGTTACAGAGGGCTCAGGAAACGGAGAAGGAGGAACAGAGAATGGTGCATGAAAAGGAAAGAATGGCGCATGAAATGCGAATGGCTGAGATAACTACGCGGAATTATAATCAAACGCCGACCCCCAGCCCAACAGTGAGAGAACCACCATATGTCTCCCATAAACACTTCAAGACCTTTGATGAAGCGGCTGGGGATGTTGATGGATATTTTCAGGACTTCGAACACCAGTGCCACCTGATGGAAGTCCCAGAGAAGGATTGGGTCCGGTATCTGGTGGGGCACCTACGAGATGGGGCTGCGGAAGCTCTCAGAGCCATGGACCCTAGTGATCAGCGGGACTATGAGGCCATTAAAAGAGCGGTGCAGAAGTATTATGCAGTCACTCCAGAGACCTACCGAGTTCAGTTCCGCTCTTTGTCTTACAATGGGGAAGCTCCTTCCACATGTTCGCCCACAAGTTGAAGCAAGCATGCAAGCGCTGGCTAGAAGGAGAGGAGGCTGTCACAGTCGATAAGATCCTCCAAGTCATACTTAAGGAAGAGTTCTTTTCCCAGTGCCCCGCTGAGATCCGTGAGTGGGTGCTGGAAAGGAACCCAGCCACAGTGGAGCAAGCTGCTTCTCTTGCAGATGAGGGCCTGACCATCAAGCCGCAGTGGAAGAGGTTGTTTGCAGAGGAGCGGAAAACTACCACAGTCCGCCAGACACCCTTCAGCCAGCCACCCACCTTTCGTGCCCGGCCTCAGGATTACAATTCCCCCTCTACCCCTGCCCCAGCCCATTGGCCTCCAGCTATGAACAACCCTGTCCCTAGACAACGACCTGCTGGAAGAATGCTAGAGCACAGATGTTTTGGGTGCGGGAGGCCTGGACATTTGCAAGCTAGTTGCCCTGCTAACATGGGGACACGGGCCACCGTGGCATCTCGGCCTATTCACTACCTGGGAACCACCCCTAGGACAGAAAGTTTGGCCCCATTTCCAGATGACTCCATGAATGACCCATCTGTTCCACCTCCAGGGGTCTATGGGATTCAGCCTTCCGCCACACATCCCGCAAACCTTCAGAGGAAGCACTTGCAGGAGGTCCTACTGGATGGCCGAACAGTTGTTGGATTCAGGGACTCGGGAGCTTTCCTAACGGTAGCGGACCCCCGAGTTGTGCGACCCGAGGCCCTAGAGGAGGGCCCTGGCATTTCTATCAAGTTGGCAGGGGGTACTCAAAGACGTATTCCTAAAGCTACCGTGGAACTCGACTATGGTTATGGACCAAAACGATGCACAATTGGTGTGATGAGCGGGCTGCCGGCCGATGTTCTGTTAGGCAACGATGTTGGAAATCTACAGTGCCACTTTGTGGGAGCAGTGACCCGAAGCCAAGCTCAGGGAGAAGCCAACATGGATCCACCGGATTTTCTGACAGATGCCAGCCCTTCAACCCTACAACTTTACCATTCAGTACCGCCGAGGGAGCCAACACCAGAACGCAGATGGGTTATCCCGGCAGGAGGACATATGAGCTATAGAGACTGATGTGCATTCCCCAATTTACCTGTGTAGGCCAATTGTGTCATGCACATGTTTTGAGAGGGGGAGGGGTTGTCACGGGATGGTTAGAGTCTATACTATAGGCAATGTGTAATATATATTTCATGTGGAATGTATTCTCTAACCTGTTGTAAACATCAGTGTGTAGTTGGCTGATTAGGGTCTAGTGTGTTAGCACATTGTATGCAAATACCTCTAACTAGTGAGGACAATGGGTGGAGATAATCTGATCAGTGTCTCCAAGAAGATGTTGGATGGTGCATTGTCCATAGTAGACAGGGAGTCTGCTCTCCTTGGTATAGGTGAGGGGGGAAGGATCTGTGACTCAGCCCTTCCCACCCACAGATATAGGTGTAACAGTCTTAGTATATAGTTGTAGCTAGCAGTTAGTATGTGTTAGCCGGCCTGTGCACAGCTCTGCAGAGAGCCAGGATGTAGTTACAGGACCAAGGAACCAAAGCTATCATTGGATTGTGACTTCTGTGGACTTATTGTTATTACGGTTGATGTGACCGCCGCCGGCTACTAACTTTGTGGATTACAATAAATTGCTGTTGTCTCCCGACCTCTTGCGTCCATGTTGATTCAAAAGACCTTCCGGAGGAAGACGTATACCTTTGCTCCGTGACAACTGGGGTCCCACCAGCGTTGGAGGCTCCACCACAGATTCCACTGCTGAATATCGGAGGAGAAAAAAGTCCTGCCCAGAGGACTCTTCTCTCCACCAGTATCAGTATAAAACTGGGGAAACCTGACGGACTCCATTATAGTCTATGGGTGGGCGGGGGTCTGCGGGTCTCCATCTTTCAGATCCCCATGCGGACCCAAATGTCGTAGAACTGAGCACTAGTGTGACCTGGCATAAAAGCAATGATACAGGGAACGTTTAAGGGCAGCCCCGATCTTGATATGAAGTGTATGGTTTATGTCTAAGGAGAGGGGTCACTCCTAGTGTCTGTAGACCAGACGTCTCTGTAAGCTCAGCAGTTACCTGGTTATGTCCATGGCGTCCATCACCTGCTAGTGAGACATTGCAGGGTTATATCTTATGGACACAACTTATGTCTCTGATCTCCACCGATCCCTGCTTTACTCTCCCTTCCTATCCTATCCTGTTTCACATGCTGGGCAGCTGATAACACTGGGGAACTAACTTTTGGCCTCTGGAACCCAAAATAACCGCAGTTTTTGTCTATCACGTCAACATTTTAAGCTACAGGAGACCCTCAGAAATCGTGCAGGTGAAGGAAAATAAAGTAAAAACTTATAATACTACTCTTATGTACAAGAATATAACTACTATAATACAACTTCTATATACAAGAATATAACTACTATAATACTACCTCCTATGTACAAGAATATAACTACTATAATACTACCTCCTATGTACAAGAATATAACTACTATAATATTACCTCCTATGTACAAGAATATAACTACTATAATACTGCTCCTATGTACAAGAATATAACTGCTATAATACTACCTCCTATGTACAAGAATATAACTACTATAATATTACCTCCTATGTACAAGAATATAACTACTATAATACTACTCCTATGTACAAGAATATAACTACTATAATACTGCTCCTATGTACAAGAATATAACTACTATAATACTACCTCCTATGTACAAGAATATAACTACTATAATACTACTCCTATGTACAGGAATATAACTACTATAATACTACTCCTATATACAAGAATATAACTACTATAATACTGCTCCTATGTATAAGAATATAACTACTATAATACTACTCCTATGTACAAGAATATAACTACTATAATACTCCTCCTATGTACAAGAATATAACTACTATAATACTGCTCCTATGTACAAGAATATAACTACTATAATACTACTCCTATGTACAAGAATATAACTACTATAATACTACTCCTATGTACAAGAATATAACTACTATAATACTGCTCCTATGTACAAGAATATAACTACTATAATACTACTCCTATGTACAAGAATATAACTACTATAATACTACTCCTATATACAAGAATATAACTACTATAATACTGCTCCTATGTATAAGAATATAACTACTATAATACTACTCCTATGTACAAGAATATAACTACTATAATACTCCTCCTATATACAAGAATATAACTACTATAATACTACTCCTATGTACAAGAATATAACTACTATAATACTACCTCCTATGTACAAGAATATAACTACTATAATACTGCTCCTATGTACAAGAATATAACTACTATAATACTACTCCTATGTACAATAATATAACTACTATAATACTACTCCTATGTACAATAATATAACTACTATAATACTACTCCTATGTACAAGAATATAACTACTATAATACTGCTCCTATGTACAAGAATATAACTACTATAATACTCCTCATATGTACAAGAATATAACTACTATAATACTACCTCCTATGTACAAGAATATAACTACTATAATTCTGCTCCTATGTATAAGAATATAACTACTATAATACTACTCCTATGTACAAGAATATAACTACTATAATACTCCTCATATGTACAAGAATATAACTACTATAATACTACCTCCTATGTACAAGAATATAACTACTATAATTCTGCTCCTATGTATAAGAATATAACTACTATAATACTACTCCTATGTACAAGAATATAACTACTATAATACTACTCCTATGTACAAGAATATAACTACTATAATACTACTCCTATGTACAAGAATATAACTACTATAATACTACCTCCTATGTACAAGAATATAACTACTATAATATTACTCCTATGTACAAGAATATAACTACTATAATACTACTCCTATGTACAAGAATATAACTACTATAATACTACTCCTATGTACAAGAATATAACTACTATAATACTACCTCCTATGTACAAGAATATAACTACTATAATACTACCTCTTATGTACAAGAATATAACTACTATAATACTACTCCTATGTACAAGAATATAACTACTATAACACTACTCCTATGTACAAGAATATAACTACTATAATACTGCTCCTATGTACAAGAATATAACTACTATAATACTACCTCCTATGTACAAGAATATAACTACTATAACACTACTCCTATGTACAAGAATATAACTACTATAACACTACTCCTATGTACAAGAATATAACTACTATAATACTACCTCCTATGTACAAGAATATAACTACTATAATACTACTCCTATGTACAAGAATATAACTACTATAATACTACCTCCTATGTACAAGAATATAACTACTATAATACTTCTCCTATGTACAAGAATATAACTACTATAATACTACCTCCTATATACAAGAATATAACTACTATAATACTACCTCCTATATACAAGAATATAACTACTATAATACTGCTCCTATGTACAAGAATATAACTACTATAATACTACCTCCTATGTACAAGAATATAACTACTATAATACTACTCCTATATACAAGAATATAACTACTATAATACTACCTCTTATGTACAAGAATATAACTACTATAATACTACTCCTATGTACAAGAATATAACTACTATAATACTACCTCCTATGTACAAGAATATAACTACTATAATACTGCTCCTATGTACAAGAATATAACTACTATAATACTACTCCTATGTACAATAATATAACTACTATAATACTACTCCTATGTACAATAATATAACTACTATAATACTACTCCTATGTACAAGAATATAACTACTATAATACTGCTCCTATGTACAAGAATATAACTACTATAATACTCCTCATATGTACAAGAATATAACTACTATAATACTACCTCCTATGTACAAGAATATAACTACTATAATTCTGCTCCTATGTATAAGAATATAACTACTATAATACTACTCCTATGTACAAGAATATAACTACTATAATACTCCTCATATGTACAAGAATATAACTACTATAATACTACCTCCTATGTACAAGAATATAACTACTATAATTCTGCTCCTATGTATAAGAATATAACTACTATAATACTACTCCTATGTACAAGAATATAACTACTATAATACTCCTCATATGTACAAGAATATAACTACTATAATACTACTCCTATGTACAAGAATATAACTACTATAATACTACCTCCTATGTACAAGAATATAACTACTATAATAATACCTCCTATGTACAAGAATATAACTACTATAATACTACTCCTATGTACAAGAATATAACTACTATAATACTACTCCTATGTACAAGAATATAACTACTATAATACTACCTCCTATGTACAAGAATATAACTACTATAATACTACCTCTTATGTACAAGAATATAACTACTATAATACTACTCCTATGTACAAGAATATAACTACTATAACACTACTCCTATGTACAAGAATATAACTACTATAATACTGCTCCTATGTACAAGAATATAACTACTATAATACTACCTCCTATGTACAAGAATATAACTACTATAACACTACTCCTATGTACAAGAATATAACTACTATAACACTACTCCTATGTACAAGAATATAACTACTATAATACTACCTCCTATGTACAAGAATATAACTACTATAATACTACTCCTATGTACAAGAATATAACTACTATAATACTACCTCCTATGTACAAGAATATAACTACTATAATACTTCTCCTATGTACAAGAATATAACTACTATAATACTACCTCCTATATACAAGAATATAACTACTATAATACTACCTCCTATATACAAGAATATAACTACTATAATACTGCTCCTATGTACAAGAATATAACTACTATAATACTACCTCCTATGTACAAGAATATAACTACTATAATACTACTCCTATATACAAGAATATAACTACTATAATACTACCCCCTATGTACAAGAATATAACTACTATAATATTACTCCTATGTACAAGAATATAACTACTATAATACTACTCCTATGTACAAGAATATAACTACTATAATACTACTCCTATGTACAAGAATATAACTACTATAATACTACTCCTATGTACAAGAATATAACTACTATAATACTACTCCTATGTACAAGAATATAACTACTATAATACTACTCCTCTGTACAAGAATATAACTACTATAATACTACTCCTATGTACAAGAATATAACTACTATATTACTACTGCTATGTACAAGAATATAACTACTATAATACTGCTCCTATGTACAAGAATATAACTACTATAATACTACCTCCTATGTACAAGAATATAACTACTATAATACTACTATGTACAAGAATATAACTACTATAATACTACTCCTCTGTACAAGAATATAACTACTATAATACTACTCCTATGTACAAGAATATAACTACTATAATACTACCTCCTATATACAAGAATATAACTACTATAATACTACCTCCTATATACAAGAATATAACTACTATAATACTGCTCCTATGTACAAGAATATAACTACTATAATACTACTCCTATGTACAAGAATATAACTACTATAATACTACCTCCTATATACAAGAATATAACTACTATAATACTACTCCTATGTACAAGAATATAACTACTATAATACTACTCCTATGTACAAGAATATAACTACTATAATACTACCTCCTATATACAAGAATATAACTACTATAATACTACTCCTATGTACAAGAATATAACTACTATAATACTGCTCCTATGTACAAGAATATAACTACTATAACACTACTCCTATGTACAAGAATATAACTACTATAATACTACCTCCTATGTACAAGACTATAACTACTATAATACTGCTCCTATATACAAGAATATAACTACTATAATACTACTCCTATGTACAAGAATATAACTACTATAATACTACTCCTATGTACAAGAATATAACTACTATAATACTACCCCCTATGTACAAGAATATAACTACTATAATACTGCCCCCTATGTACAAGAATATAACTACTATAATACTACCTCCTATGTACAAGAATATAACTACTATAATACTGCCCCCTATGTACATATTTGTGTATATGTTTTTACCCCTGGTCTTTGGTTTTGTGATTCTTTAGGCTTTTAGGGCTCAGTTGTCTGATTTCACCGATGGCAGCTCAGCGAGGAAGAAACAGATTTCTAGATCGGGGTCTGGTAAGTTGCTGTTGGGAATATTTTCGGCTGCTCGCTGGGTTTTGTTCTTACTCTGGGTTTTGGGCTTCACATGGAGCTACAGTCAAAAAAAAAAAAAAAAAGATTCCAGCCCAGCTCTCCGACTATCAGGACAAGATGAAATCCTTATGATTGGAGTCAGTGCATGAAAAAAGTTCAGGACAAAAGACTTGTGAAAACTCCAATAAGTAGCGATAAGAAAATATCAGGCGCAACATATAAACATAACATAAACCTTCTAATCATATGAAAGTTAGAAACACAGTGACAAACCCTGAGTACAGCGGTCAATGGTGTAGCAAGCAAAAGTATCGCCCCTTGCAGTCCTGTCAGATAATCCTCGCTGTCCCCAGTTAATCATTACACAGCACAGACTCTTATATAGTATATAAGTGACACAGGGTATATACAGTATAAGTATCGCCCGCTGCAGTCCTGTCAGATAATCCTCGCTGTCCCCCAGATAATGATTACACAGCACAGACTCTTATATAGTATATAAGTGACACAGGGTATATACAGTATAAGTATCGCCCCTTGCAGTCCTGTCAGATAATCCTCGCTGTCCCCCAGATAATGATTACACAGCACAGACTCTTATATAGTATATAAGTGACACAGGGTATATACAGTATAAGTATCGCCCCCTGCAGTCCTGTCAGATAATCCTCGCTGTCCCCCAGATAATGATTACACAGCACAGACTCTTATATAGTATATAAGTGACACAGGGTATATACAGTATAAGTATCGCCCCTTGCAGTCCTGTCAGATAATCCTCGCTGTCCCCCCGATAATGATTACACAGCACAGACTCTTATATAGTATATAAGTGACACAGGGTATATACAGTATAAGTATCGCCCCCTGCAGTCCTGTCAGATAATCCCCGGTGTCCCCAGATAATGATTACACAGCACAGACTCTTATATAGTATATAAGTGACACAGGGTATATACAGTATAAGTATCGCCCCCTGCAGTCCTGTCAGATAATCCCCGGTGTCCCCAGATAATGATTACACAGCACAGACTCTTATATAGTATATAAGTGACACAGGGTATATACAGTATAAGTATCGCCCCCTGCAGTCCTGTCAGATAATCCTCGCTGTCCCCCAGATAATGATTACACAGCACAGACTCTTATATAGTATATAAGTGACACAGCAGGGTATATACAGTATAAGTATCGCCCCCTGCAGTCCTGTCAGATAATCCTCGCTGTCCCCTAGATAATGATTACACAGCACAGACTCTTATATAGTATATAAGTGACACAGGGTATATACAGTATAAGTATCGCCCCCTGCAGTCCTGTCAGATAATCCTCGGTGTCCCCAGATAATGATTACAAGCACAAACTCTTTGGTAATATCTTCAGTTATTTTGCTTGCAATGAAAAAACACAAAAGAGAATGAAAAAAAAAGTCTCATCATTGATCATTTTACAGAAAACTCCAGAACTGGTGCGGACAGAAGTATTGGCGCCCTCAGCCTAATACTTGGTCGCACAACCTTTAGACACAATAACTGCGCACAACCGCTTCCGCTAACCAGCAATGAGTTTCTTACAAGGCTCTGCTGGAATCTTAGACCCTTCTTCTTTGGCAAACTGCTCGCGGTCCCCCCTGAGATGTGAAGGGGGCCTTCTCCAAACTGCCACCAAGAGATCTCTCCCCCTCCCCCACAGGTGTTCTATGGGATTCAGGGCTGGACTCATTGCTGCCACTTTACAAGTCTCCAGGGCTTTCTCTCACCACCATTTTCTAGTGCTGACCTGAAGTGTGTTTTGGGTCCTTGTCCTGCTGGAAGAGCCCTGACCTCTGAGGGAGACCCCGCTTTCTCACACTGGGCCCTACATGATGCTGCACAATGTGTTGGTCGTCTTCAGACTTCATAATGCCATGCACACGGTCAAGCAGTCCAGTGCCAGAGGCAGCAAAGCAACCCCAAACCATCAGGGCCCTCCGCCATGTCTGACTGTAGGGGGCGTCTTCTTCTCTTTTTTCCTGTAATCTCTATGTTGAGGCCTTCTCCTACTTTTGTCTCCTCTGACCAGAGAACATTCTTCCAGAACGGTTTTGGCTTTCTCAGGTAAGTTTTGGCAAACTCCAGCCTGGCTTCTGTCTGTGGGTAAGAAGTGGGGTCTTCCTGGGTCTCCTACCATACAGTCCCTTCTCATTCAGACGCTGACGCTGGATAGTACGGGGTGACACTGTTGTACCCTCGCACTGCAGGGCAGCTTGGACTTGTTTGGATGTTAGTCGAGGTTCTTTATCCGCCATCCGCACAATCTTGCGGTGAAATCTCTGGTCAATGTTTCTTTTGCGTCCACATCTAGGGAGGTTAGCCACAGGGCCATGGGCTTTACACTTCTTCATGACACTGCGCACGGTAGACACAGGAACATTCAGGGCTTTGGAGATGGACTTGTAGCCTTGAGATTGCTCAGGCTTTCTCACAATTTTGCTTCTCAAGTCCTCAGTCAGTTCTTTGGTCTTCTTTCTTTTCTCCATGCTCAATGTGGTCACACAAGGACACAGGACAGAGGTGGAGTCAACTTTAATCCATTTCACCTGGCTGCAAGTGTGATTTAGTTATTGCCACCACCTGTTAGGTGACTCAGGTAAGTAACAGGTGCTGTTAATTACACAAATTAGAGAAGCATCACATGATTTTTCAAACCGTGCCAATACTTTTGTCCACCCCCTTTTTTATGTTTGCTGTGGAATTATATCCAATTTGGCTTTTTGACAATTCTTTTTGTGGTTTTCCATTGAAGACAAATTAAATGAAGAAAATACCAAAGAATTTGTGACTGCAATCATTATCTGGAAGAACACGAGGATTATCTGAGAGAATTGCAGGGGGGCCAATACTTTTAGCCAACACTGTACATGTTTGGAGACAGAAAACGTCCCTTACACATGGCATAACCAAGACTGAACAAACATGATATAAAACCATACAATCTCACCACAATCAGATCACAAGAACAGATTAGAACAAATGAATGATCAGCAGCCCCACAACAAAGACAAGAAATCGACAAAATCAAAATACCCAGAACACACAAACCTCAGAAAATACACAGAATTAATATTTAGCCTTTTCCTTTATATGCCGCTGCTGATATTATTTTATTGCTACTTATTGAAGTTATCACATGGAGGTGACAGATCCTGCCCCAGCCTCTTACACACTGCAAAGCTCGGGTGAGCAGAATCCCTTGTTGGTCTGTGGTCGGTTCTGCTGGGTGCCTCCTCCCGTTACATTGGGTGGGCGCCTCCTCCCGTTACATTGGGTGGGCGCCTCCTCCTGTTACATTGGGTGGGCACTTCCTCCCGTTACATTGGGTGGGCACTTCCTCCCGTTACATTGGGTGGGCGCCTCCTCCCGTTACATTGGGTGGGCGCCTCCTCCCGTTACATTGGGTGGGCTCCTCCTCCCGTTACATTGGGTGGGCGCCTCCTCCTGTTACATTGGGTGGGCGCCTCCTCCCGTTACATTGGGTGGGAGCCTCCTTCCGTTACATTGGGTGGGAGCCTTCTTCCGTTACATTGGGTGGGCGCCTCCTCCCGTTACAATGGGTGGGCGCTTCCTCCCGTTACATTGGTGTGGGCGCCTCCTCCCGTTACATTGGGTGGGCGCTTCCTCCCGTTACATTGGGTGGGCGCCTCCTCCCGTTACATTGGGTGGGCGCTTCCTCCCGTTACATTGGGTGGGCGCCTCCTCCTTGACCTCTTTCTATTTTGCAGTTTTCTGTGGGACAGTCACAAATCCGTCTTTAGGAGTTCATGAAATGAGGATCGACCCCTGACCTTTGAAGTTAAGACAGGAGATATAACCCAGGAAGTGGCGATGTCATCGTCAACTCCTCCAATAACAATTTTACTCTTTACTCAGGTGAGTCTTCAAAATACTTCCAAGACAAATGTAGGACACATCTACAGCACATCTACAGCACATCTACGGCACTTCTATGGCCCCATCAAGGCCCTGCCGGGACGGTCAGTGCCAGGGAGAGTCACAGCCATCAGCAGATGATATCTCGGACACTCCGGTTATTGGGAGCCATTCTTGTCTGCTTGGTCTCCAGTATTCCGGCTTTAAGCTCCTTTCTCAGCACATATTGCCCTTTGTTGCTCAGTAGTGAACATATCACAGCTCTTTACTGTTGTATACTCCATAAGGAACACACAAAGCCCTCTGCTCCTATAAGCTCCACACTGTATATATGATGTCCTCTGCTCCTATAAGCTCCACACTGTATATATGATGCCCTCTGCTCCTATAAGCTCCACACTGTATATATGATGTCCTCTGCTCCTATAAGCTCCACACTGTATATATGATGTCCTCTGCTCCTATAAGCTCCACACTGTATATATGATGCCCTCTTCTCCTATAAGCTCCACACTGTATATATGATGTCCTCTGCTCCTATAAGCTCCACACTGTATATATGATGCCCTCTTCTCCTATAAGCTCCACACTGTATATATGATGTCCTCTGCTCCTATAAGCTCCACACTGTATATATGATGTCCTCTGCTCCTATAAGCTCCACACTGTATATATGATGTCCTCTGCTCCTATAAGCTCCACACTGTATATATGATGCCCTCTTCTCCTATAAGCTCCACACTGTATATATGATGTCCTCTGCTCCTATAAGCTCCACACTGTATATATGATGTCCTCTGCTCCTATAAGCTCCACACTGTATATATGATGCCCTCTGCTCCTATAAGCTCCACACTGTATATATGATGCCCTCTGCTCCTATAAGCTCCACACTGTATATATGATGTCCTCTGCTCCTATAAGCTCCACACTGTATATATGATGTCCTCTGCTCCTATAAGCTCCACACTGTATATATGATGTCCTCTGCTCCTATAAGCTCCACACTGTATATATGATGCCCTCTGCTCCTATAAGCTCCACACTGTATATATGATGTCCTCTGCTCCTATAAGCTCCACACTGTATATATGATGCCCTCTTCTCCTATAAGCTCCACACTGTATATATGATGCCCTCTGCTCCTATAAGCTCCACACTGTATATATGATGCCCTCTGCTCCTATAAGCTCCACACTGTATATATGATGTCCTCTGCTCCTATAAGCTCCACACTGTATATATGATGTCCTCTGCTCCTATAAGCTCCACACTGTATATATGATGTCCTCTGCTCCTATAAGCTCCACACTGTATATATGATGTCCTCTGCTCCTATAAGCTCCACACTGTATATATGATGCCCTCTGCTCCTATAAGCTCCACACTGTATATATGATGTCCTCTGCTCCTATAAGCTCCACACTGTATATATGATGTCCTCAGCTCCTATAAGCTCCACACTGTATATATGATGTCCTCTGCTCCTATAAGCTCCACACTGTATATATGATGTCCTCTTCTCCTATAAGCTCCACACTGTATATATGATGTCCTCTGCTCCTATAAGCTCCACACTGTATATATGATGTCCTCTGCTCCTATAAGCTCCACACTGTATATATGATGTCCTCTGCTCCTATAAGCTCCACACTGTATATATGATGTCCTCTTCTCCTATAAGCTCCACACTGTATATATGATGTCCTCTGCTCCTATAAGCTCCACACTGTATATATGATGTCCTCTGCTCCTATAAGCTCCACACTGTATATATGATGTCCTCTGCTCCTATAAGCTCCACACTGTATATATGATGTCCTCTGCTCCTATAAGCTCCACACTGTATATATGATGCCCTCTGCTCCTATAAGCTCCACACTGTATATATGATGCCCTCTGCTCCTATAAGCTCCACACTGTATATATGATGTCCTCTTCTCCTATAAGCTCCACACTGTATATATGATGTCCTCTGCTCCTATAAGCTCCACACTGTATATATGATGTCCTCTGCTCCTATAAGCTCCACACTGTATATATGATGTCTTCTGCTCCTATAAGCTCCACACTGTATATATGATGCCCTCAGCTCCTATAAGCTCCACACTGTATATATGATGTCCTCTGCTCCTATAAGCTCCACACTGTATATATGATGTCCTCTGCTCCTATAAGCTCCACACTGTATATATGATGTCCTCTGCTCCTATAAGCTCCACACTGTATATATGATGCCCTCTGCTCCTATAAGCTCCACACTGTATATATGATGTCCTCTGCTCCTATAAGCTCCACACTGTATATATGCCGCTCTGAGTGTCCTAGTGGTAGTTGAGCAGTGGTGTTACAGACATTACATATGGTAGACCCACGTAGGTACGTCCTAAATTGTTGCTATATATAATTGTGTAATATTATTTTCAGGTGTGTCAAAAGCCATTCTAGACGCCGCCGGCCTGAGCACTCAGTCACGTGCCCGAGCATTAGGTAAGTTCTAAGTCAAGAATTAATCTCTGTCCTGTTTGTGACATATGGAAAACCCTAGACCTCATATGGAGATGGCCACTAGACCTCATATGGAGATGGCCTCTAGACCTCATATGGAGATGGGCCCCATAGACCTCATATGGAGATGGCCTCTAGACCTCATATGGAGATGGCCACTAGACCTCATATGGAGATGGCCTCTAGACCTCATATGGAGATGGGCCCCATAGACCTCATATGGAGATGGCCCCATAGACCTCATATGGAGATGGCCACTAGACCTCATGTGGAGATGGCCTCTACACCTCATATGGAGATGGCCTCTAGACCTCATATGGAGATGGCCACTAGACCTCATATGGAGATGGCCCCTAGACCTCATATGGAGATGGCCCCTAGACCTCATATGGAGATGGCCCCTAGACCTCATATGGAGATGGCCACTAGACCTCATGTGGAGATGGCCTCTAGACCTCATGTGGAGATGGCCTCTAGACCTCATGTGGAGATGGCCTCTAGACCTCATGTGGAGATGGCCTCTAGACCTCATGTGGAGATGGCCACTAGACCTCATATGGAGATGGCCCCATAGACCTCATACGGAGATGGCCCCATAGACCTCATACGGAGATGGCCCCATAGACCTCATACGGAGATGGCCCCATAGACCTCATATGGAGATGGCCCCATAGACCTCATACGGAGATGGCCCCATAGACCTCATATGGAGATGGCCTCTAGACCTCATACGGAGATGGCCCCATAGACCTCATACGGAGATGGCCCCATAGACCTCATACGGAGATGGCCCCATAGACCTCATACGGAGAGGGCCCCATAGACCTCATACGGAGATGGCCCCATAGACCTCATACGGAGATGGCCCCATAGACCTCATACGGAGATGGCCCCATAGACCTCATACGGAGATGGCCCCATAGACCTCATACGGAGATGGCCCCATAGACCTCATACGGAGATGGCCCCATAGACCTCATACGGAGATGGCCCCATAGACCTCATACGGAGATGGCCCCATAGACCTCATACGGAGATGGCCCCATAGACCTCATACGGAGATGGGCCCTAGACCTCATACGGAGATGGCCCCATAGACCTCATACGGAGATGGCCCCTAGACCTGCACTTGTCTCCATTGCTTCTGTCTGTATCATATTTTGCTGCCATAGCTGAACAAGGGACGAGGGGTGAAATGGGCTCCGCAGTTACCCAGCTTTCCTAGGTGCTGCTGATACAGACCAAGGGAACCCTTTGATGATGGAAGAAATGGCTATAATCTATATATAATATTCCCAGCTTTCTGTTACCTGTGCACCTCACAAACCGTATTGGCCCCCACTATAGTAACCTGGGACTGTCTGCAGGAGAGGCATCTCCAGGGGGTGGATGGAGGATTACAGGGCTGCTTCATCTCTTGTCTCTTTTCTTCAGGTTCTCAGACCCACAGGGGTTATGTCATCACTGACGCTGGGAACCTTGTTGGAAGCAGCTGGATTATCCACGTGACCGGACCGTCGCAACCCGGAGACATCAAGAAGATTGTCCTGGACTGTCTGCAGGAAAGTGAGAAGCAGCAGGTGGCCAGTGTGGCCTTCCCAGCTCTGGGAACAGGTATGAGATTGGGGGAAGATCTCCGTACGGGGGGGGCTGACATGTTACCTAGGTCATGGTTGGGTCAGATACGCTCTAGGTCATGGTTGGGTCAGATAGGCTCTAGGTCATGGTTGGGTCAGATACGCTCTAGGTCATGGTTGGGTCAGATACGCTCTAGGTCATGGTTGGGTCAGATACGCTCTAGGTCATGGTTGGGTCCGATACGCTCTAGGTCATGGTTGGGTCCGATACGCTCTAGGTCATGGTTGGGTCAGATACGCTCTAGGTCATGGTTGGGTCAGATACGCTCTAGGTCATGGTTGGGTCAGATAAGCTCTAGGTCATGGTTGGGTCAGATACGCTCTAGGTCATGGTTGGGTCTGATACGCTCTAGGTCATGGTTGGGTCAGATACGCTCTAGGTCATGGTTGGGTCAGATACGCTCTAGGTCATGGTTGGGTCCGATACGCTCTAGGTCATGGTTGGGTCCGATATGCTCTAGGTCATGGTTGGGTCAGATACGCTCTAGGTCATGGTTGGGTCCGATACGCTCTAGGTCATGGTTGGGTCCGATACGCTCTAGGTCATGGTTGGGTCCGATACGCTCTAGGTCATGGTTGGGTCCGATACGCTCTAGGTCATGGTTGGGTCAGATACGCTCTAGGTCATGGTTGGGTCAGATACGCTCTAGGTCATGGTTGGGTCAGATACGCTCTAGGTCATGGTTGGGTCAGATACGCTCTAGGTGTCCATTCCTACAGAATAAAGGGGAGTGGGTCAGTCTCCTATAACAAGCTTCTTAGGACAAGAGAGGAGCAAATTGGCGGAAATTCATTTCAGGTTCAGATTGATCAAAATGGTTGTCAGGTTCAGTTTGGTCTGATGTCCTTATGACCTATGACTTGTAGGCACGCGGGTTCTTTCTTCTGGATTCTGACACATTGCAGTACAAGGACTCTTGTGTGCACCGTCTACCCCTGAGCCAATCTCCAGACAATGTAGCCAATAGTCACGTGACTCTAGAGGTAGCCCCTAGGCCACTTCACCTGCTGACCTCCATGACTGTTTTTGTTGCTCCAGGGGCCGGTCGATTAGCGGCTGCAGTGGTGGCGGACGCTATTCTAGACAGCGTGACGGATTTTATCAGCTCGGGGTCAGTGAAGTCCATTCAGACGGTGAAGGTGGTTTTATTCCAGCAGCATATGCTCAACGACTTCTATATGAGCATGAAGAAGAAGGAGGGGACGGCGCTGTCGGGGCCCAAATCTTTTTTTAATAAATTAACAGGTGAGACCTATGAAGGAGGGAGACAAGGTGACCACACAGGCCATCATCATCATCATCATCAGATCTTCACTGGTCTGCACACGACCATACCGAAAGGAGGCAGTAAAGTAAGATGCTGCAAAGAGGAGACGCATGAGGGGTTAGAGGAGACACTGAAATGGGGAGCCCTCGGTCCACCTACATACAGCCCTCTACATCCATCCATTGTCTCTCTAGAATATTCCAGAAGGGCTGTGTGTGGGCGCTGGGTGCAGCTCGGGGTAACTTGCTAATCCTGGGGTCTGCATGGAGAGAGTGAGGGGATTGTCATGTACGGACAACTGTAAGAGTGAAGCCATTTCCACTCCATCTTGTCGCCTCCTCCTCAGGCTGTAGATCAGGGGTAGGGAACGTACGGCTCTCCAGCTGTTGCAATACTACAACTCCCAGCATGCATACTGGCTCTGCTGTTCTTTGAACTCCCATGGAAGTGAATGGAGCATGCTGGGAGTTGTAGTTTCACAGCAGCTGGAGAGCCGAAGGTTCCCTACCCCTGCTGTAGATGAAGCAACAAGTGCACCCCATACACAGTCCACACCCCAGATACCCCCGGCCACAAGGACGCTCTGCTCTCCAGCCACCACCCGATACAAAGCCATGGCCGCTCTAGAGCACACAAGGACGCTATAATAGAAAATATCAAAAGTGACACAATGAGGAGAAAATAGGAGGAACAAAGACCCCAAGTATCAGATCTGAGGCTGCTCCGGGGGTCACAAGTGGTCCCTCCCCCAAGTGTTTCCGAATCTATATGGGTCCTATGTAGAGTCCTGAGCGTAGGGGGTCTGTAGCACTGTCTGTTCTATGAGGAGGAGGGGGGGGGGGGGGTCTGTAGCACTGTCTGTTCTATGAGGAGGAGGGGGGGGGGGGGTCTGTAGCACTGTCTGTTCTATGAGGAGGGGGGGGGGGTCTGTAGCATGGTCTGTTCTATGGGGGGGGGGGGTCTGTAGCAGGGTCTGTTCTATGAGGAGGGGGGTCTGTAGCACGGTCTGTTCTATGAGGAGGGGGGGGGTCTGTAGCACTGTCTGTTCTATGAGGAGGGGGGGGGTCTGTAGCACTGTCTGTTCTATGAGGAGGAGGGGGGGGGGGGGTCTGTAGCGGGGTCTGTTCTATGAGGAGGGGGGGTCTGTAGCAGGGTCTGTTCTATGAGGAGGGGGGGGTCTGTAGCGGGGTCTGTTCTATGAGGAGGGGGGGGTCTGTAGCAGGGTCTGTTCTATGAGGAGGGGGGGTCTGTAGCACTGTCTGTTCTATGAGGAGGAGGGGGGGGGGGGGTCTGTAGCACTGTCTGTTCTATGAGGAGGGGGGGGGGGTCTGTAGCACTGTCTGTTCTATGAGGAGGAGGGGGGGGGGGGTCTGTAGCGGGGTCTGTTCTATGAGGGGGGGGGGGTCTGTAGCACGGTCTGTTCTATGAGGAGGGGGGGGGGGGTCTGTAGCACTGTCTGTTCTATGAGGAGGGGGGGGGGGTCTGTAGCAGGGTCTGTTCTATGAGGAGGGGGGGGGTCTGTAGCACTGTCTGTTCTATGAGGAGGAGGGGGGGGGGTCTGTAGCACTGTCTGTTCTATGAGGAGGAGGGGGGGGGGTCTGTAGCACGGTCTGTTCTATGAGGGGGGGGGGGGGGTCTGTAGCACGGTCTGTTCTATGAGGGGGGGGGGGGGGTCTGTAGCACTGTCTGTTCTATGAGGGGGGGGGGGGTCTGTAGCACGGTCTGTTCTATGAGGGGGGGGGGGGGTCTGTAGCACGGTCTGTTCTATGAGGAGGAGGGGGGGGGGTCTGTAGCACGGTCTGTTCCATGAGGGGGGGGGGTCTGTAGCACGGTCTGTTCTATGAGGGTTGGGGGTCTGTAGCAGGGTCTGTTCCATGAGGGGGGGGGGGGTCTGTAGCACGGTCTGTTCTATGAGGAGGGGGGGTCTGTAGCACTGTCTGTTCTATGAGGAGGGGGGGTCTGTAGCGGGGTCTGTTCTATGAGGAGGGGGGTCTGTAGCACGGTCTGTTCTATGAGGAGGGGGGGGTCTGTAGCAGGGTCTGTTCTATGAGGGGGGGGTCTGTAGCACGGTCTGTTCTATGGGGGGGGGTCTGTAGCACGGTCTGTTCTATGAGGAGGGGGGGGGGTCTGTAGCAGGGTCTGTTCTATGAGGGGGGGGGGGTCTGTAGCACGGTCTGTTCTATGGGGGGGGGTCTGTAGCGGGGTCTGTTCTATGAGGGGGGGGGGTCTGTAGCACGGTCTGTTCTATGAGGGTTGGGGGTCTGTAGCACGGTCTGTTCTATGAGGAGGGGGGGGGTCTGTAGCGGGGTCTGTTCTATGAGGGGGGGTCTGTAGCACGGTCTGTTCTATGAGGAGGGGGGGGGTCTGTAGCGGGGTCTGTTCTATGAGGGAGGGGGTCTGTAGCACGGTCTGTTCTATGAGGGTTGGGGGTCTGTAGCACGGTCTGTTCTATGAGGGTTGGGGGTCTGTAGCACGGTCTGTTCTATGAGGGGGGGGGGTCTGTAGCACGGTCTGTTCTATGAGGGGGGGGGGGGTCTGTAGCACGGTCTGTTCTATGAGGGTTGGGGGTCTGTAGCACGGTCTGTTCTATGAGGGTTGGGGGTCTGTAGCGGGGTCTGTTCTATGAGGAGGGGGGGGGGGTCTGTAGCGGGGTCTGTTCTATGAGGAGGGGGGGGTCTGTAGCACGGTCTGTTCTATGAGGGGGGGGGGGGGGTCTGTAGCGGGGTCTGTTCTATGAGGAGGGGGGGGGTCTGTAGCGGGGTCTGTTCTATGAGGAGGGGGGGGGGTCTGTAGCGGGGTCTGTTCTATGAGGAGGGGGAGGGTCTGTAGCACGGTCTGTTCTATGAGGGGGGGGGGGTCTGTAGCACGGTCTGTTCTATGAGGAGGGGGAGGGTCTGTTCTATGAGGAGGGGGGGCATTGCTTAGACTGGAGGTTTCTTGTGGCTCCGGTGGTGACTTCTCTCTTCTTCATCTTCAGACCGCTTCTTTCCCTCAGTCCCGGCCTTCCTGAGGCCTAAGGTGCAGAAGAAGCCTACGGTGCAGAAGCTGACGGCCTTCCAGCTCCAGGATAACATTGAGCCGGTCACCTTCTGTCTGTGCTCGGACAATAAGGAGATGCTGCACAAGACCAAGCAGTGGCTGCAGCAGCAGATCGAGTTCGAGCAGATGAAGACCAAGCTCACAGATGAAGGCGTCTCAGAGCTCGAGAAGAGCGAATACGATAAAATACTGAATCTCCAGAGAAAGTTCCAGGTGTCTGTAGTTTACACCCCGCCGGAGCCTTCTATTCACATATCCGGCCTCACCAGGGACGTTCACCAAGTGTTTCACGAGATTCAGAAGATTGTGAATTGTGTAAAGGAAAGAAAAAACCAAGAGCGAGCGGCGGAGCTGACGGGGAACCTGGTGGAGTGGAGGTACCAGCGCGGCTCCAGGATGGTGGCATTCGACATTATGGCCAACCTGGTACTGGAGGAGGCCAACAATGCAAAAAAACCTCACGTCACCGTCCAGAGCAACAGCCAAAAGATCACTGTCAACCTGAAAAACCTCACGGCCACTGACCAGCATGGAAGCCAAATGGAGATCGAGCGAGTCCTGAAACACGGTAACTGATCAAAGAGGCGACCTCCACCCATAGCATCAGGTGTCAGAGGCTGACAACCTCTAGGGCATGATATATATATATATATATATATATATATATATATATATATATATATATATATAACCAGAGGCTGCCATATAGCGGGGTTATTACACCTACTCATGAGACCTTCTATATTACAGAGAATATGTCTCTCGCGTTACCCGACCACTGGCAGCCGATGAATAACAGTGCGGTGATGGAGGTTGACGTTACGGCTGGATCTCCAGAATATTCTCAGGTTCAGCAGCTGTTTGCACAGACCTGTGGGAGCAGAATAGTGAAGGTGAGGAGGGGGCTGCAGACCTACAGACCACCGCGCTCCTTCACCCCTAAAGTGACAGAAAAGTCTGGGGATCTCTTTCATTGTCCAGAGATGGCCGGCTTGTTCTCCCCTCACTGCTCGCTCAGCAGGCTTTCTGCTGACATTGTGGGGTCTAATCAATATTCGCACCCCTGAGTGTCAGTGGAAAGAAGCGGCCCCCAGCCCCATTATACTCACCATTTCTCCCTGGGATGTCCTCGCCGGAAAGTCTTCATTGTGTGCGCCCCCACCCATGCACAATACAGTGGCCGGCCGACGCACGTCACATAGATGGCCGACACGCATCACATAGATGGCCGACGCGTCACATAGATGGCCGACACACATCACATAGATGGCCGACGCGTCACATAGATGGCCGACACGCGTCACATAGATGGCCGACACGCGTCACACAGATGGCCGACACGCGTCACACAGATGGCCGACACGCGTCACACAGATGGCCGACACGCGTCACATAGATGGCCGACACGCGTCACATAGATGGCCGACACGCGTCACATAGATGGCCGACACGCGTCACATAGATGGCCGACACGCGTCACATAGATGGCCGACACGTCACATAGATGGAGGCACCAGACACTGAGGATGTCCCAGGTCCGGAGCTTAAAGGAGGCAAAGATAAGTGTAATGGGGCTGGGGGGAGGTGCAGCGACGCACGTCCCAGAGGGCACTGCCCCTTATTGTACCCGCCAACATGCTGCAGATATAATGGGGATACCAGCGCAGAAATCCTGATAGGACACCATGTATAAAGACATAGACAGGCGTATACAGTCATAGAGCCTGGAACTATTGTATAGTGTCTGATACTGATCGGGAACGCAGGGGCTGATCCTTACTGACCGGCAATATCCGTAAAGCGCTACGGACTATGATGGCGCTATACAGGGGAGAAATAAATCCTGTCCCTTCTGATTTGTGACGCGCCGCAGTATATGCTGCTGCTATAGATATCAGGTCATTGCTTTATTTTCCTGTCCTCACAGATCCAGCGGGTTCAGAACAAGGACTTGTGGCTAAATTACCAGATCAAGAAGCAAAGCATCGACTCCAGGAACGGAACGACGAGCAACGAGAAGCAGCTCTTCCACGGGACCGACCTCCAGTCCATACAACATATCAATCAGAATGGATTCAACCGGAGCTACGCAGGAAGACATGGTGAGGAGCAGCACCCCAAAAATACAGGGGCACAACCCAGGACCCTAAATATCTCCACATTGTTAGTGCACCCAAAAAAAATACAGGGGAACGAGGCACAACCCGGGACCCTAAATATCTCCACATTGTTAGTGCACCCCATAAATACAGGGGAACGAGGCACAACATGGGACCCTAAATATCTCCACATTGTTAGTGCACCCCATAAATACAGGGGAACGAGGCACAACCCGGGACCCTAAATATCTCCACATTGTTAGTGCACCCCATAAATACAGGGGAACGAGGCACAACCCGGGACCCTAAATATCTCCACATTGTTAGTGCACCCCATAAATACAGGGGAACGAGGCACAACCCGGGACCCTAAATATCTCCACATTGTTAGTGCACCCCATAAATACAGGGGAACGAGGCACAACCCGGGACCCTAAATATCTCCCTAAATATCTCCACATTGTTAGTGCACCCCATAAATACAGGGGAACGAGACACAACCCTGGACCCTAAATATCTCCACATTGTTAGTGCACCCCATAAATACAGGGGAACGAGGCACAACCCGGGACCCTAAATATCTCCACATTGTTAGTGCACCCCATAAATACAGGGGAACGAGGCACAACCCGGGACCCTAACTATCTCCACATTGTTAGTGCACCCCATAAAATACAGGGGAACGAGGCACAACCCAGGACCCTAAATATCTCCACATTGTTAGTGCACCCCATAAATACAGGGGAACGAGGCATTGTGTAGGGGGCACTAAGGAGAATTATACTGTGTGTAGGGGCACTAAGGAGCATTATACTGTGTGTAGGGGCACTAAGGAGCATTATACTGTGTGTAGGGGGCACTAAGGAGCGTTATACTGTGTGTAGGGGGCACTAAGGAACGTTATACTGTGTGTAGGGGGCACTAAGGAGCGTTATACTGTGTGTAGGGGGCACTAAGGAGCATTATACTGTGTGTAGGGGCACTAAGGAGCGTTATACTGTGTGTAGGGGGCACTAAGGAGCGTTATACTGTGTGTAGGGGGCACTAAGGAGCATTATACGGTGTGTAGGGGGTACTAAGGAGCATTATACTGTGTGTAGGGGCACTAAGGAGCATTATACTGTGTGTAGGGGGCACTAAGGAGCGTTATACTGTGTGTAGGGGGCACTAAGGAACGTTATACTGTGTGTAGGGGGCACTAAGGAGCATTATACTGTGTGTAGGGGCACTAAGGAGAATTATACTGTGTGTAGGGGCACTAAGGAGCATTATACTGTGTGTAGGGGCACTAAGGAGCGTTATACTGTGTGTAGGGGGCACTAAGGAGCATTATACTGTGTGTAGGGGCACTAAGGAGCGTTATACTGTGTGTAGGGGGCACTAAGGAGCATTATACTGTGTGTAGGGGGCACTAAGGAGCATTATACTGTGTGTAGGGGGCACTAAGGAGCGTTATACTGTGTGTAGGGGCACTAAGGATCATTATACTGTGTGTAGGGGGCACTAAGGAGCATTATACTGTGTGTAGGGGGCACTAAGGAGCGTTATACTGTGTGTAGGGGGCACTAAGGAGCGTTATACTGTGTGTAGGGGCACTAAGGAGCATTATACTGTGTGTAGGGGGCACTAAGGATCATTATACTGTGTGTAGGGGGCACTAAGGAGCATTATACTGTGTGTAGGGGGCACTAAGGAGCGTTATACTGTGTGTAGGGGCACTAAGGAGCATTATACTGTGTGTAGGGGGCACTAAGGAGCATTATACTGTGTGTAGGGGCACTAAGGAGCATTATACTGTGTGTAGGGGGCACTAAGGAGCATTATACTGTGTGTAGGGGCACTAAGGAGCATTATACTGTGTGTAGGGGCACTAAGGAGCATTATACTGTGTGTAGGGGCACTAAGGAGCGTTATACTGTGTGTAGGGGCACTAAGGAGCGTTATACTGTGTGTAGGGGCACTAAGGAGCATTATACTGTGTGTAGGGGGCACTAAGGAGCGTTATACTGTGTGTAGGGGGCACTAAGGAGCGTTATACTGTGTGTAGGGGCACTAAGGAGCATTATACTGTGTGTAGGGGGCACTAAGGATCATTATACTGTGTGTAGGGGGCACTAAGGAGCATTATACTGTGTGTAGGGGGCACTAAGGAGCGTTATACTGTGTGTAGGGGCACTAAGGAGCATTATACTGTGTGTAGGGGGCACTGAGGAGCATTATACTGTGTGTAGGGGCACTAAGGAGCATTATACTGTGTGTAGGGGGCACTAAGGAGCGTTATACTGTGTGTAGGGGCACTAAGGAGCGTTATACTGTGTGTAGGGGGCACTAAGGAGCGTTATACTGTGTGTAGGGGGCACTAAGGAGCGTTATACTGTGTGTAGGGGGCACTAAGGAGCGTTATACTGTGTGTAGGGGGCACTAAGGAGCGTTATACTGTGTGTAGGGGGCACTAAGGAGCATTATACTGTGTGTAGGGGGCACTAAGGAGCATTATACTGTGTGTAGGGGGCACTGAGGAGCATTATACTGTGTGTAGGGGCACTAAGGAGCGTTATACTGTGTGTAGGGGCACTAAGGAGCATTATACTGTGTGTAGGGGGCACTAAGGAGTGTTATACTGTGTGTAGGGGGCACTAAGGAGCATTATACTGTGTGTAGGGGGCACTAAGGAGCATTATACTGTGTGTAGGGGGCACTGAGGAGCATTATACTGTGTGTAGGGGCACTAAGGAGCATTATACTGTGTGTAGGGGGCACTAAGGAGCGTTATACTGTGTGTAGGGGCACTGAGGAGCATTATACTGTGTGTAGGGGGCACTAAGGAGCGTTATACTGTGTGTAGGGGCACTGAGGAGCATTATACTGTGTGTAGGGGGCACTAGTGTGGCATTACACTCTGTAGGGGATTGGCGATCTTGTGTTTCCCCTGACCAGGGCCCGGTCCGTCTGCTCTGCGTGTTCTCAGGTGAAGGCTCCATGTATGTGGCTCCTTCTGACTGACATTAGCTGCTCATACAAGATGGCCCCCGCAGTGATTTAGGGCCGGTGCTCTCCAGCTTTGTACATAGCCGGTGGTGCCCTCTGGTACATGGTGTAAGATTGATGGGGCGCCCTGCTAAGGGTATGGTGGCACTGCCCTTCTCCCACGTACCCCTCCCCATGTTCAGGTCTGACTGGCTGCTTCGCTGCTGTGGTCTCTGACTTTGGGGTCCGGTTTCCCTCTCCGTGCGGGGTCTTGGGCTCGTCTCCGGTGCAGCCTTGTATTTTGCGCAGCCTCTTCCTAACCCTTTCTTTTCTCTCCTCACAGCTGCAATGTACGGCAATGGAACCTACTTTGCTGTGGATGCCAGTTACTCTGCAAGGGGTTACTCCCCGCCTGACACCAGTGGGCACAAGCACCTGTACCTGGCCCGGGTCCTCACTGGGGTCTTCTGTGTGGGACAGCCAAGGATGGTCGCTCCTCCACCCAAGAACACCTCAAACACGACCGAGCTGTACGACAGCGTCACCGACAACCCGAACAACCCGTCCATGTTTATCATATTCAATGACATCCAGGCGTATCCCGAGTATCACATCACCTTCGTCTGACATCCCAGGGTGCCAGGCCCGGGCGACGCCGCCACATCCTGCAGGGCAGAGCCCCGCCCTCAGGACTCTTATGTTAGACTGTCTCGTTAGTATGGCCGCCTTCCTCATAGCAACCATGTCTTGTTAAAAAGCAAGGCAGCTTCTCCCAGTGATGACGTCTCATACGTAGCGCCATCTCTGCTCGTCTCGCCATGTTACGCCCTCATTAATTTTTCTGCTATTTTCATGTATTTTACAGATTTTTTTTTTTTTCTTCTTGACCTGTTTTTTTCATGGAAACTGCTGAGAAGTTGCTGTTGATGGATCCTAATGTGGATGAGCGGGGCCATACTGAAGGGGCCCCCTGATTCTCGGAGATTTCCAGATGTCCCCCCAGCGTTATCGCTCGTTCTGGGGCTTTCCGTGGCCATACCGGCTGGTTCTGTGTCTGTTGGCACCGTTCTGAGGACATGTTGTCGGTTGCCACATCCGTCTACAGCAGCTTGCTGATGGTTTCCATGTAATGAGAGTTCATTAGTTTTCTCCCACTTTATACTGAGCATGTTGTGATATCTCAGGGACTGGTGGGGTCGGACCATCTATATAGCAGGGTGTCTGGATGAGCTGGGTATATAGTAAGAGCTGATCATATAGAGGCTGCTGTGTGTATATATATATATATATATATATATATATATATATATATATATATATATATATATATATATGTCTACAACCTGCCCGGGGACAATGAGGATGGACTCCCCCCCAGAGCTTACAATCCATGTGTAGCGCTCACGAGGACACCCGATGAATCCTGATGCTATTGACTTTGCTGCTGCTGAATGTTTCTATATGTGTATGCCGTGATGCAATGATATTACACTGTGCCTTTAAGAAGGGGTCACGCCATACAGCGCTGTCATGTTGTCTGTGGATCGGCGTTTCCTCTATGTCTTCTAGACTTGGTGATCAATGGTCATCCCCTGAGCCACACAGAGGTGAGAGGAGCGGAGTCCAGAGCAGGCGGAGAAGTTGTGCTCACTACATTGGGACACTTTGTCTGGATAGTCTGTGACAGGTGGCCCCGCACCATTGGGCCCCCAGAGCCTCGCACCTCACTGCCATATAGTGATGACCTGTATATAGGAAGGATTGGAGCAGCGAGGCCTTATACCCCCAGATGTCTATTCTTACTGCCAGGCTGTCACTGCTCCGCTAACACACTGTCACGATATGTGCAATAAAATATATACAACCGCCCATCTGTGTGCTGATTCTGAGGAAGTAAAAGCGTCTGTGACCCAGCGGAGCCCCTGAGATTGCACTGCATGTAATAATCGGGAACAACCCCGAAATCCTGTGAATGGCGCCACCCAGGGGATTCAGGCGGCTGCAGGTAATGGTGGACTATGAGCTTACAGCCTAACAATGGAAGCATCCATAGCGGAGTACTCGGACATCACAGGCGCCGGGATTCTTAGGACAAGACTTTACTTGAAGGATTTGCAGTTCTTAGTGCCAACTACTAAAAGATTGTGTCCTTGGCCTGTCGGCTCGCCCGATGTCAGAGATAAGACTGATGGGGGGGGGGGTACCGAATATATTTATAAGACTCCTGCTACTTAGATGGAAAGAGGGCGCCGCCGCCATGTGTAGCCTCCCATAGGGCACCGGCTTTTACTTGGTTTGTCTCTTGTGCCTCTGGGTTGTATTCTATGTCCTGCGCTCTATATACTGCGCTCTGTGTCCTGCCCTCTATATACTGCGTTCTATGTCCTGCGCTCTATATACTGCGCTCTGTATACTGCGTTCTATGTCCTGCGCTCTATATACTGCGCTCTGTATACTGAGTTCTGTGTCCTGCGCTCTATATACTGCACTCTGTGTCCTGCACTCTGTATACTGCGTTCTATGTCCTGCGCTCTATATACTGCGCTCTGTATACTGCGTTCTATGTCCTGCGCTCTATATACTGCGCTCTGTATACTGAGTTCTGTGTCCTGCGCTCTATATACTTGCACTCTGTGTCCTGCCCTCTATATACTGCGCTCTGTGTCCTGCCCTCTATATACTGCGTTCTGTGTCCTGCCCTCTATATACTGCGTTCTGTGTCCTGCACTCTGTATACTGCGTTCTGTGTCCTGCACTCTGTATACTGCGTTCTATGTCCTGCCCTCTGTATACTGCGTTCTATGTCCTGCCCTCTGTATACTGCGTTCTATGTCCTGCCCTCTATATACTGCACTCTGTGTCCTGCCCTCTATATACTGCGTTCTGTGTCCTGCCCTCTATATACTGCATTCTGTGTCCTGCCCTCTATATACTGCGTTCTGTGTCCTGCACTCTGTATACTGCGTTCTATGTCCTGCCCTCTGTATACTGCGTTCTGTGTCCTGCACTCTATATACTGCATTCTGTGTCCTGCACTCTATATACTGCATTCTGTGTCATGCCCTCTATATACTGGGTTCTGTGTCCTGCACTCTATATACTGCATTCTGTGTCCTGCACTCTATATACTGCATTCTGTGTCCTGCCCTCTATATACTGCGTTCTATGTCCTGCCCTCTATATACTGCATTCTGTGTCCTGCCCTCTATATACTGCGTTCTGTGTCCTGCCCTCTATATACTGCGTTCTATGTCCTGCACTCTATATACTGCGTTCTGTGTCCTGCGCTCTATATACTGCGTTCTGTGTCCCGAGCACTAGTCTCCTGATGTCCCAGGCGAGGTGTGTACGAGGCCCGAGCACTAGTCTCCTGATGTCCCAGGCGAGGTGTGTACGAGGCCCGAGCACTAGTCTCCTGATGTCACAGGCCAGGTGTGTACGAGGCCCGAGCACTAGTCTCCTGATGTCACAGGCGAGGTGTGTACGAGGCCCGAGCACTAGTCTCCTGATGTCACAGGCCAGGTGTGTACAAGGCCCGAGCACTAGTCTCCTGATGTCACAGGCGAGGTGCGTACGAGGCCCGAGCACTAGTCTCCTGATGTCACAGGCGAGGTGTGTACGAGGCCCGAGCACTAGTCTCCTGATGTCCCAGGCCAGGTGTGTACGAGGCCCGAGCACTAGTCTCCTGATGTCACAGGCGAGGTGTGTACGAGGCCCGAGCACTAGTCTCCTGATGTCCCAGGCGAGGTGTGTACGAGGCTCGAGCACTAGTCTCCTGATGTCACAGGCGAGGTGTGTACGAGGCCCGAGCACTAGTCTCCTGATGTCCCAGGCCAGGTGTGTACGAGGCCCGAGCACTAGTCTCCTGATGTCCCAGGCGAGGTGTGTACGAGGCCCGAGCACTAGTCTCCTGATGTCCCAGGCCAGGTGTGTACGAGGCCCGAGCACTAGTCTCCTGATGTCCCAGGCCAGGTGTGTACGAGGCCCGAGCACTAGTCTCCTGATGTCACAGGCGAGGTGTGTACGAGGCCCGAGCACTAGTCTCCTGATGTCACAGGCGAGGTGTGTACGAGGCCCGAGCACTAGTCTCCTGATGTCCCAGGCCAGGTGTGTACGAGGCCCGAGCACTAGTCTCCTGATGTCACAGGGGAGGTGTGTACGAGGCCCGAGCACTAGTCTCCTGATGTCACAGGCGAGGTGTGTACGAGGCCCGAGCACTAGTCTCCTGATGTCCCAGGCCAGGTGTGTACGAGGCCCGAGCACTAGTCTCCTGATGTCCCAGGCGAGGTGTGTACGAGGCCCGAGCACTAGTCTCCTGATGTCCCAGGCGAGGTGTGTACGAGGCCCGAGCACTAGTCTCCTGATGTCACAGGCGAGGTGTGTACGAGGCTCGAGCACTAGTCTCCTGATGTCCCAGGCGAGGTGTGTACGAGGCCCGAGCACTAGTCTCCTGATGTCCCAGGCGAGGTGTGTACGAGGCCCGAGCACTAGTCTCCTGATGTCCCAGGCCAGGTGTGTACGAGGCCCGAGCACTAGTCTCCTGATGTCCCAGGCCAGGTGTGTACGAGGCCCGAGCACTAGTCTCCTGATGTCACAGGCGAGGTGTGTACGAGGCTCGAGCACTAGTCTCCTGATGTCACAGGCGAGGTGTGTACGAGGCCCGAGCACTAGTCTCCTGATGTCCCAGGCGTGGTGTGTACCAGGCCCGAGGACTCTCCTGATGTCACAGGCGTGGTGCGTACAAGGCCCGAGCACTAGTCTCCTGATGTCACAGGCGAGGTGTGTACGAGGCTCGAGCACTAGTCTCCTGATGTCACAGGCGAGGTGTGTACGAGGCTCGAGCACTAGTCTCCTGATGTCACAGGCGAGGTGTGTACGAGGCCCGAGCACTAGTCTCCTGATGTCACAGGCCAGGTGTGTACGAGGCCCGAGCACTAGTCTCCTGATGTCACAGGCCAGGTGTGTACGAGGCCCGAGCACTAGTCTCCTGATGTCCCAGGCCAGGTGTGTACGAGGCCCGAGCACTAGTCTCCTGATGTCCCAGGCGAGGTGTGTACGAGGCCCGAGCACTAGTCTCCTGATGTCCCAGGCGAGGTGTGTACGAGGCCCGAGCACTAGTCTCCTGATGTCACAGGGGAGGTGTGTACGAGGCCCGAGCACTAGTCTCCTGATGTCACAGGGGAGGTGTGTACAAGGCCCGAGCACTAGTCTCCTGATGTCCCAGGCGAGGTGTGTACAAGGCCCGAGCACTAGTCTCCTGATGTCACAGGGGAGGTGTGTACAAGGCCCGAGCACTAGTCTCCTGATGTCCCAGGCGAGGTGTGTACAAGGCCCGAGCACTAGTCTCCTGATGTCACAGGGTGGGGCTGACTCTGCTCCTTGTTATAAGAAATGAAAGTGAAACTTTGTGCTCAGACTTGTGATCTTACTCGGCAGTCTGTGAGCTCTGAGCTTTATTCTTCTTACCCCTGACTTACCCCAGCCATGGCAGATGGCTCCTATCACTACCCTGTGGCCCTCAAGTGGGACCGGGGCCCCGACAGCTTGAGAGATGTGAAAAACAAACTTCTGCTGCATTTCCAGAGCAGGAACAAGTCTAATGGAGGAGAATGTGAGATCCGGGACTGGGACTGCAGCCGGGGGCAGATCCTCATACACTTCAGAGATGAGGGGGGTAAGTACTGATGGGAGGGGCAGATCCTCATATACTTCAGAGCTGAGGGGGGTAAGTACTGAGGGGAGGGGACAAATCCTCATACACTTCAGAGCTGAGGGGGGTAAGTACTGAGGGGAGGGGCAGATCCTCATACACTTCAGAGCTGAGGGGGGTAAGTACTGAGGGGAGGGGACAAATCCTCATACACTTCAGAGATGGGGGGGTAAGTACTGAGGGGGAGGGGCAAATTTATTTATGGCGATTGACAGAGAGAAATAGAATCTCTAGAGTTTTTGGATCTTCTCCCGGTCGTTTTGCTGATGTGTCTGGTGTCCTGTATCCGGTGATGGGTCAGTGTGTCCAGGGCCTGAGGAGAACGCTGAATATTACCATGGGGTTATTACAGGACTGTCATTAATCTCTATTATCAGCTATTCTGGGATATTATTAGTGTTATTACGGTAGTATTATATTATTATTAAGCTATTATTATAGTATATAGGACTTTATTACTGTAGTATTATATTATTACAGTAGTATTATACTATACATTATATTATTATTATGCTATTATACTATATAGTATGTTATTACGGTAGTATTATACTATATATTATATTATACTATATAGTACGTTATTACTGTAGTATTATCCTATATATGACGTTATTACGGTAGTATTATACTATATATTATATTATACTATATAGTACGTTATTACTGTAGTATTATCCTATATATGACGTTATTACGGTAGTATTATACTATATATTATATTATACTATATAGTACGTTATTACTGTAGTATTATCCTATATATGACGTTATTACGGTAGTATTATACTATATATTATATTATACTATATAGTACGTTATTACGGTAGTATTATACTATATAATACTATATAGTACGTTATTACGGTAGTATTATATTTTTATACGTTATTGATGTCACATTATATTATTATTTCTATACGTCAGTGCGGGATCGGGTTCTCCATAAAGAGAGTCATGAGCTGAAGCTGTCGGGGGGTCAGACGTTGGCGCTGGATGTGATGTGTGTGGAGGCGGTGAGGGGCGGTACAGCACAGGCAGCCTCAGCGGTAAGTACAGCCGGGTGCGGTGACATCTGGGACATGGGGTGGTTGGTATTGTACCTGACATGAAGCAATAACGCAGATGTGACAGTATAGCCGCACCTCCGCGTACCTGGACAAGCCCTATAATAAGATCCACACAACAGCCCCCTCCCCAATAACAGGGTGAATGACTGTCCATACACATTAGATCCCAATGACCTGATACGTGCGGAGCCTGTGCTGCCCCCTGGTGATAAGTATATGGGACAGCACAGAGGAGGACGGAGCTCTGACCCCACAGCCTCAGTACGACCCCCTCCCCCACATGCCTCATACTCGGAGATGACTCCCACAACGTCTTATTGTTCAGGATTTTCTACCCCTAGTCCTCGCTAACAGCTCCTTAGATTGTGAACAGACGATGAGACGGACAGAGGACGCAGCGGGAATATTCTCCTCCTCGCCATGATTTCCCTGCCGCCCTCTTCCCATCACTTCCTGGATTCTTCGCCTTTCTCGGCCAATCAGAAGCAGAGGCGGGTCTCCACCGTAGTCAGTGATTGGCTGAGTGCTCATTCCCTGTGTGTGGAGACCAGAGGGGAGGCAGGACTGGGACTGGCAGGGACTCGGTGGGTGCGACGTCTCTTATTGTCTCTTCCTTCTCCAGTATCACATCTTCCCTGATTCCTTGTAGAGGGATAACAATCACCGCTCAGTAAGAAAAGCTCCTTACTGACATATTAACCCATTGTTGCCTGTGACATACAGCCTCCTTACTTGCTCACTACAATTCTTACATTTTCTTGCAGAAACCAGGAGGAGATGAGCCGATCCACAGTCCAGGTAATTCAGTCACCGCACCAATGTCTCTATCACGTGTCCCCGCACCAATGTCTCTATCACATGTCACCGCACCAATGTCTCTATCACGTGTCACCGCACCAATGTCTCTATCACATGTCACCGCACCAATGTCTCTATCACATGTCACCGCACCAATGTCTCTATCATGTGTCCCCGCACCAATGTCTCTATCACGTGTCACCGCACCAATGTCTCTATCACGTGTCACCGCACCAATGTCTCTATCACGTGTCCCCGCACCAATGTCTCTATCACATGTCACCGCACCAATGTCTCTATCACGTGTCACCGCACCAATGTCTCTATCACGTGTCACCGCACCAATGTCTCTATCACGTGTCCCCGCACCAATGTCTCTATCACGTGTCACCGCACCAATGTCTCTATCACGTGTCACCGCACCAATGTCTCTATCACGTGTCACCGCACCAATGTCTCTATCACGTGTCACCGCACCAATGTCTCTATCACGTGTCCCCGCACCAATGTCTCTATCACGTGTCCCCGCACCAATGTCTCTATCACATGTCACCGCACCAATGTCTCTATCATGTGTCCCCGCACCAATGTCTCTATCACATGTCACCGCACCAATGTCTCTATCCTGTGTCACCGCACCAATGTCTCTATCACGTGTCACCGCACCAATGTCTCTATCACGTGTCCCCGCACCAATGTCTCTATCACGTGTCCCCGCACCAATGTCTCTATCACGTGTCACCGCACCAATGTCTCTATCACGTGTCCCCGCACCAATGTCTCTATCACGTGTCACCGCACCAATGTCTCTATCACGTGTCACCGCACCAATGTCTCTATCACGTGTCACCGCACCAATGTCTCTATCACGTGTCACCGCACCAATGTCTCTATCACGTGTCACCGCACCAATGTCTCTATCACGTGTCACCGCACCAATGTCTCTATCACGTGTCACCGCACCAATGTCTCTATCCCGTGTCACCGCACCAATGTCTCTATCACGTGTCACCGCACCAATGTCTCTATCACGTGTCCCCGCACCAATGTCTCTATCCTGTGTCACCGCACCAATGTCTCTATCACGTGTCACCGCACCAATGTCTCTATCACGTGTCCCCGCACCAATGTCTCTATCACGTGTCACCGCACCAATGTCTCTATCACGTGTCCCCGCACCAATGTCTCTATCACGTGTCCCCGCACCAATGTCTCTATCACGTGTCACCGCACCAATGTCTCTATCACATGTCACCGCACCAATGTCTCTATCACGTGTCCCCGCACCAATGTCTCTGTCCTGTGTCACCGCACCAATGTCTCTATCACGTGTCACCGCACCAATGTCTCTATCACGTGTCCCCGCACCAATGTCTCTATCACGTGTCACCGCACCAATGTCTCTATCACGTGTCCCCGCACCAATGTCTCTATCACGTGTCACCGCACCAATGTCTCTATCACGTGTCACCGCACCAATGTCTCTATCCTGTGTCACCGCACCAATGTCTCTATCACGTGTCCCCGCACCAATGTCTCTATCACGTGTCACCGCACCAATGTCTCTATCACGTGTCACCGCACCAATGTCTCTATCCTGTGTCACCGCACCAATGTCTCTATCACGTGTCACCGCACCAATGTCTCTATCACGTGTCACCGCACCAATGTCTCTATCATGTGTCCCCGCACCAATGTCTCTATCACGTGTCCCCGCACCAATGTCTCTATCACGTGTCCCCGCACCAATGTCTCTATCACGTGTCCCCGCACCAATGTCTCTATCCTGTGTCACCGCACCAATGTCTCTATCACGTGTCACCGCACCAATGTCTCTATCACGTGTCCCCGCACCAATGTCTCTATCATGTGTCACCGCACCAATGTCTCTATCACGTGTCACCGCACCAATGTCTCTATCACGTGTCACCGCACCAATGTCTCTATCACGTGTCACCGCACCAATGTCTCTATCACGTGTCACCGCACCAATGTCTCTATCACGTGTCCCCGCACCAATGTCTCTATCACGTGTCCCCGCACCAATGTCTCTATCACGTGTCACCGCACCAATGTCTCTATCACGTGTCCCCGCACCAATGTCTCTATCCTGTGTCCCCGCACCAATGTCTCTATCACGTCACTCACCACCCTGATGCGTTGCCTTGTGCTAGCTGCTGCCTCCATGCTGTGCCATCCCCTCCCTCTTCCTTTTCTATCCGTCTGCTCTATGTTTTACAGGGATATCTCCACTTTGGCATATGCCATAAATGTCTGACACTTGCAGGTTCCACCTCTTGAGAAGGCGACATTGTCCACAGCCTGAGTGAAGGAATATCTGGCCACATGTGATTCTCTCCATCCACTTGTGCAGGAATTCTGAATCTTTCCCCCTAAATCACTTCAGTCTTGCTGCTCAATTGGTATTGAGAGAAGAGTAAAAAAGACCTGGGAAGATCAGACTGTGCTGCAGGGGTCAGCAAGCTCCAGCACTCCAGCTGCTATGAAACTACAACTCCCAGCATGCTCCACTCACTTCCATGGGAGCTCCAATACCAGCAGAACAAGTATGCATGCTGGGAGTTGTAGTTTCACAGCAGCTGGAGTGCCGATGGTCGCCTACCCCACTATACTGCTACAGTGCTGGCCAAAAGTATCGCCCCCTGCAGTCCTGTCAGATAATCCTCGCTGTCCCCCAGATAATGATTACACAGAACAGACTCTTATATAGTATATAAGTGACACAGGGTATATACAGTATAAGTATCGCCCCCTGCAGTCCTGTCAGATAATCCTCGTTGTCCCCCAGATAATGATTACACAGCACAGACTCTTATATAGTATATAAGTGACACAGGGTATATACAGTATAAGTATCGCCCCCTGCAGTGCTGTCAGATAATCCTCGCTGTCCCCCAGATAATGATTACACAGCACAGACTCTTATATAGTATATAAGTGACACAGGGTATATACAGTATAAGTATCGCCCCCTGCAGTCCTGTCAGATAATCCTCGCTGTCCCCCAGATAATGATTACATAGCACAGACTCTTATATAGTATATAAGTGACACAGGGTATATACAGTATAAGTATCGCCCCCTGCAGTCCTGTCAGATAATCCTCGCTGTCCCCCAGATAATGATTACACAGCACAGACTCTTATATAGTATATAAGTGACACAGGGTATATACAGTATAAGTATCGCCCCCTGCAGTCCTGTCAGATAATCCTCGCTGTCCCCAGATAATGATTACACAGCACAAACTCTTATATAGTATATAAGTGACACAGGGTATATACAGTATAAGTATCGCCCCCTGCAGTCCTGTCAGATAATCCTCGGTGTCCCCCAGATAATGATTACACAGCACAGACTCTTATATAGTATATAAGTGACACAGGGTATATACAGTATAAGTATCGCCCCCTGCAGTCCTGTCAGATAATCCTCGCTGTCCCCCAGATTATGATTACACAGCACAGACTCTTATATAGTATATAAGTGACACAGCAGGGTATATACAGTATAAGTATTGCCCCCTGCAGTCCTGTCAGATAATCCTCGCTGTCCCCCAGATAATGATTACAAGCACAAACTCTTTGGTAATATCTTCAGTTATTTTGCTTGCAATGAAAAAACACAAAGGAGAATGAAAATAAGTCACATCATTGATCATTTTACAGAAAACTCCAGAACTGGTGCGGACAGAAGTATTGGCGCCCTCAGCCTAATACTTGGTCGCACAACCTTTAGACACAATAACTGTGCCCAACCGCTTCCGCTAACCAGCAATGAGTTTCTTACAAGGCTCTGCTGGAATCTTAGACCCTTCTTCTTTGGCAAACTGCTCGCGGTCCCCCCTGAGATGTGAAGGGGCCTTCTCCAAACTGCCACCAAGAGATCTCTCCCCCTCCCCCACAGGTGTTCTATGGGATTCAGGGCTGGACTCATTGCTGCCACTTTACAAGTCTCCAGGGCTTTCTCTCACCACCATTTTCTAGTGCTGACCTGAAGTGTGTTTTGGGTCCTTGTCCTGCTGGAAGAGCCCTGACCTCTGAGGGAGACCCAGCTTTCTCACACTGGGCCCTACATGATGCTGCACAATGTGTTGGTCGTCTTCAGACTTCATAATGCCATGCACACGGTCAAGCAGTCCAGTGCCAGAGGCAGCAAAGCAACCCCAAACCATCAGGGACCTCCGCCATGTCTGACTGTAGGGGGCGTCTTCTCTTTTTTCCTGTAAACTCTATGTTGAGGCCTTCTCCTACTTTTGTCTCCTCTGACCAGAGAACATTCTTCCAGAACGGTTTTGGCTTTCTCAGGTAAGTTTTGGCAAACTCCAGCCTGGCTTCTGTCTGTGGGTAAGAAGTGGGGTCTTCCTGGGTCTCCTACCATACAGTCCCTTCTCATTCAGACGCTGACGCTGGATAGTACGGGGTGACACTGTTGTACCCTCGGACTGCAGGGCAGCTTGGACTTGTTTGGATGTTAGTCGCGGTTCTTTATCCGCCATCCGCACAATCTTGCGGTGAAATCTCTGGTCAATGTTTCTTTTGCGTCCACATCTCGGGAGGTTAGCCACAGGGCCATGGGCTTTACACTTCTTGATGACACTGCGCACGGTAGACACAGGAACATTCAGGGCTTTGGAGATGGACTTGTAGCCTTGAGATTGCTCAGGCTTCCTCACAATTTTGCTTCTCAAGTCCTCAGACAGTTCTTTGGTCTTCTTTCTTTTCTCCATGCTCAATGTGGTCACACAAGGACACAGGACAGAGGTGGAGTCAACTTTAATCCATTTCAACTGGCTGCAAATGTGATTTAGTTATTGCCACCACCTGTTAGGTGCCTCAGGTAAGTAACAGGTGCTGTTAATTACACAAATTACAGAAGTATCACATGATTTTTCAAACAGTGCCAATACTTTTGTCCACCCCCTTTTTTATGTTTGCTGTGGAATTATATCCAATTTGGTTTCTTGACAATTCTTTTTTCGGTTTTCCATTGAAGACAAATTAAATGAAGAAAATACTAAAGAATTTGTGATTGTAATCATCTGGAAGAACACGAGTATAAGGGAGCGTTCACACTACCGTCGGTGCCCAACATGTAGTGTCCGCTCCTAGTGTCCGCTCAAAATCTGTCACGGACACTAGGAGCGGACACTAGATGTGTCCGTGACACCTGTTATTCACTTTAGTCGGACATCTTCTCTTGCGGACAGGGAAGGACGGGCACGGAGTGCAAAAGAACGCACCCGATGCCCATTAAAGTGAATAACAGGTGTCACGGACACATCTAGTGTCCGCTCCTAGTGTCCGTGACAGATTTTGAGCGGACACTAGGAGCGGACACTACATGTCGGACACCGACGGTAGTGTGAACGCCCCCTTATTTGACAGAATTGCAGGGGTGCCAATACTTTTGGCCAACACTGTATATGAAGCACATCATGTTGACTGGAGATCCTTGTCTGGTAAATGTAGATGTGCTGCCATAGACTGACGTGAGGGATATAGTGTGTATACAGCTCGGGCAGAGAGGTCACTGCTATATACATGTTTTCCAGTAGCTGCTAAAGTCTCACAAAATGAAGCAAGTGTCCGAGCCGAGCAGTCCCAATACTCCAATATGGTTCTGATGGAGAATATCCAGGACTCCTTCTCTTCTGAGATGTTGACCTACCTCATAGAGAACATCAGTGACAGGAATGATGACACGGACTTTTACTTGGAGAGAATCCCTGAGATCCGGTCAGCGGTCATTACCTTCACCTGCGACATCGGTAATATTCTGTGTGTTCTCGCGACCTCTCAAAAAATCTTATCTAATATAAACTGATCCCTTTATAGGTGAGGCCTAAAGTTATAGAAGAACGTTGTGATGTCTTGTCACTTCCCTGCTACTCCATCACTCCTCCATATATATGAAAGGGTCTGAGAAAATCCTCCAAAAATTGGAAGGAGACCTTATAACTGTGGAGTATATTGTGTGTAAGCAGATCAGCTCCTACTACTCTCCTCTTCATCCCTTCTGTCCTATTAGTTTTCAGCCTCCATTGTAGCGCCCTGACATTCCTCGGGGGGCCCGCTACGTGATGATACAGGGGCTCGGGCTTGTTTGCCGGTTTCCTCCAGTCTACACCTCGCTCGATTCTTTGCCGGTATTTACTGACTTACAATATTCTATTTTTCCTCAATCAGACGTCTTCAGTTTTATTGCAATATTCTGCACAAACGACAAAGTAAAGAAGTTGAAACTGAGCGCGAAGCCTCTGGAGGAGACCAGAAGTGTCAGGGCTGAAGGGTTACCCCCAAACACACAAGAGGACTTTGTTATCCTTTATTTTGAGAGTCCAAAGTTGGGTGGATGGAAAGTACAAGAGGCGAAGATGATCCCCGAGGAGGAGGCGGCGCTGGTCACCTTCTGTGATGTACAAGGTAAGTGACACGTCCTATGTGGAGCGCAGGATCCACTAGATCTAATCTGTTATACAGAATGGAGATCTTTGGATTGTTCTAGATCAGTTTTCTGGGGTCTGTGGCATGTGGTGACTTTCCAGGACACATCAGAAAACTGCTTATATCCCAATTCCATAACTAACATTATATTCTAGGTCTTGTATAGTCATCATTTATATCACTGATCCCTGAAAAGACGCCACAATCCTTACTGCGCCCTATACTGCCCATGAACATGCTCCCGGCCTTGGATCTCCCAGTCACACCATGCAGATCTATAATTCCTCCATTCCCAAACCTCACTGACCTTAGAATAAGAAGTGAATATCCAAGGACGACACAATGGCTAAGACCAGCGGGTGGAGGGTCCTCAGGTCAGCTGAGAGGGTAGACCTCAAGGTTAGCTCAAGGAGAAGGAGGTCACGTCATTGTCCTCAACGGTGAAGCCTGACAATTATAGATAGTCTATAAATAATACAAGTATAGATAATACCGACACATTCTAACAATTATTGGTACTATTCCATTATCGGGCCAGCAGCATCGGGAATTACATCAGTGGACTGCTGGCCCGATGCTTGTGCCCAGTCTCTAGTAGCCAGTACATGGATGCCCCCATTCTCCTCCTCCTCTCAGTGCTGCCCCCCAGCTCTCCTTACATCTGCCCCGTACCCTCCCTGCCACATGACTAGGCCGCACCTCGGTGCTCCCAATCTGTCCATTCACCGCCATGGCTGGTACCAAGACCGGAGACCAGAAGGAAACACACAGGGGCTCAATCCAGGCCCTGAAAGGGACGTGCCGACCATAGTAACGGGGACCTACGGCAAGCCAGAGGGCCAAATTTCTTGCAGCGTCCGGCAACTAACAAGTAGTGTTGGTCAGTATTTATGGTGAGGCCTAGTCGTGTGGTGGGGAGAGGGTATGGGGCAGATAAGATAAGGAGGTCAGGGGCAGCACTGGCAGCATCGGCCTCGGTTATCGGGCCGGCATTGGCCTAGTCGTGTGGCGGGGAGAGGGTATAGGGCATATGTAAGGAGATCGGGGGCAGCACTGGGAGGAGGAGGAGGGCATCGATGTACTGGCTACTGGGCACAAGCATCGGGCCAGCAGTCCTCAGATGTAATTCCCGATGCTGGTGCTGAACTGCGCTCTGCTGGCCCGATAACGGAATAGTACCCAATTATTATTAGATATTACATACATTATGTTACGTCTATGTGAAATTCTTCTTTAACCATTTCATGTCATTGCGGAAACCTACACAGCCTGCTGCTGTTATCGGGATCTATGGAAGAACCCGCTGCCCCATCTCACACGTCTAATACCAATGCTTTGTCTTCTCCACAGCTGTGAAGGTCATAGTGGAAAAGGAACACGTCATGGATAAGAAGGCGATCTCTGTATATCGATACTACCCAACCTTAGGTGTAGCCTTGTATGGAAGGAAGACACCTTCTGTAATAAAACCGCAGCCGCTCCACATCCCCGTCAGTCCATACTTACTAGAGTTTATATGGAAAGACGGAAGACTGAAAGAAGGCATGGAAAAGAACATGTCCGATAAAATGTGTGAGATCAAATGGCCAGAACCAAACTGCCCAACCCCCGTCATCATGCTGTGCTATCCCGACTCTCTATCCACACATGCCCGGACTATGGCGAAGGTCGTCCGCACATGGAAGGAGAGAGTCTCAGCCGAGTTCTCGCTCATCATCTCCAGGTATAAAGTCATAGACTGTAAGATGAATCCTTCCGCATGGGACGACATCAAGAAACAGATCTCCACTGCGGCCTATGATGGAGTATTGGTCAAAGCCAGCGCCGATGCCGAGAAAGTCTTCCTGGCCGGTGCAATGAAGGATGTTAATAAGATAGAGCAGACATTCAGGAAAATGGTGGAAGAAATCTCCAGGAAAGCAGAGAGGAATAGTCAGCTGACAACTAAGACAGAAGCCATGTCTGCAGCTCTCTATAATATTCTATGTAACAGTGGTCTGGAGAAGAAGTTACTGGCCGAGGCCCCGGAACTAAAGATGGAGTATGACCTGAGCACACGTAATATCAGGATTACTGGACTGCAAGGAGAAGTTCTGGAAGCCAAATGTGAAATACTTCGTATGACACAGCAGCTGAAATCCAAATCCATCCAGCCGGACCCGCACGTCCTCCAGTTCCTGATGTCCACTGACAATGACGAGCTCTCTTGTCTTCTCTTTGTACGTCACAATATAAATGCGATTATTGAGGTGGAAGAAAATGCCATCAAACTGACCGGCTACACAAAACAAGATTTGGTGGACGCCCAAGAGAAAATGAGTCAAGAAATAATATGTCAGAGGATTCCAGTAGATGAGCGGAGTGTCCTGCGCGGTGCAGAGTGGCTTAGTCTCCGGTCACATCTTCTCCAATCCCTCAATACTGAGACCTGCACGGTGACAATCCAGGAGGCGGAGAAGGAGGTGCTGCTCGTAGGTTTGGCCTCTAATGTACATAAGAGCTACAAGTCAATCCATGAATTCGTAGAGAAAAACACTCCAATGCAGAAGACTATCCAGGTGAAGTCAATGGCCGTCATGCAATTCATCAAGGAGGAGAAGCAGCGGGATATAGATGAGCTGAAGAAGATTAATGTGAGGGTTACACTTAGAAATAGAAATATTCACTTGATGGGAACCAAAAGTTATGTGGAGGAAGCAGCGTCCTATATACAGAAGGTCCTGTCCTCTCTTCATTGTCAGACCTTGCGCATTGATAAACCTGGAGCCAAGAAGCATTATCTGTCCCATGAAGAGATGTACGTATCACTGGTAAAGAATAATTATAAATGTGTGATCAGTTTACAGAAAGAAGAGGAAGAGGACGATGATATACTGAATGAAGCATCTCCAGATGAGCCGCAGTACCGAGTAGATCTGCCCCAGGGGGTGACTATCTCCGTATACAGCGCAGACCTGTGCAGACATAACGCAGATGTCATTGTTAATGCAGCCAATGAAGATCTGAAACACATCGGAGGTCTGGCCAAGGCCTTACTGGATGCAGCAGGGCCCAAGCTCCAAGCAGACTGTGACCAGATTGTCAGACAGCAGGGTCGCCTGTTCCCCGGGGAATCAGTGATTACAGATGGTGGGAACCTGCCATGTAAGCAGGTCATACATACAGTGGGGCCAAGATGGAACAGCATGGCACCACAGAGATGTAGCGATCTCTTACAGACAGCCATAAGCAAGAGTTTAGCATTGGCTGCTAAGCACGGTCACGGGTCCATAGCCATTCCAGCGGTCAGCTCTGGGATCTTTGGGTTTCCCGTACCCGTATGTACCCAAAATATTGTAGAGGCCATCAAAGAGTTTGTGGAAATAAAAGGAAGATCCAGCTCAGTCACCAACATCTATCTGGTGGACACTAAAGATGAAACCATCACAGCCTTCATCAAGTCTCTCAAAGAACAGTTCAGAGATCAGAATTTGCCAAGATCCCATGGAAGGAGAGCAAAAGAGACGGAGCCTCAGAGAAGTGAGGAAGGAGCAACTGCAGGTCAGAAGATAAGGAGCGAGGAGCCTCAGAGAAGAGAGCAAGGAGCAACTGCAGGTCAGATGATAAGGAGCCAGAACATGAACATCAGAGTCCAAGAAGGATTGCTTCAGGACACAATAGTAAGTACAGAAAACACGTGCACCGGAGCATGGTGACTGATCTGCGCTCCAGGTCGTCAGGGTCATTTATAAGTGGAGAATTGTAAGTGAGCCTTGTTCTCTGTGTGTTCAGACAGATGTGATGGTGAACAGTGTGGGGAAAGACCTCCGTCTGGACAGTGGTGGAGCGTCCCGAGCACTTCATGACAAGGCAGGAGATCAGCTACAAGAACTTCTATCTAAAGAAGCATCAAGAGCCCAGGTGGCCGATGGGTCAACGTTTGTGACTTCGGGCTGCAAGCTGTCCTGTGCCATTGTTATTCACGTAGTCTTACCATCATGGGATGGAGGAAAAGGCTCATCAGAAAAGGTATCAGGTCTATACGGAAGGCTCATTACCCGAACACATGAGAATGTCACAGTTATGTGTAATGGTGTCTCCAGACTTCTCCTCGTAGACGTTCATTGTCTGCCTGGTATTCTGAAGACTATGATACACTAGCCATACATTTTATGTGGCTATTCCTACTGACGGCCATATACACATGCACACTTGGCTTGACATGCATCAGGGAAAGGGAATAAGTTGCTGCTCGGCAGGTAACACCATCGGAAATGGAGTGTGTAGCCAACTTCTAATGTGTATGGCCATCTATCTACACCAAGTAGTCTCCAGTATGGAAGCTCTTCACGTGTTCCTCTGTATTTGCCTCCACAGCCATACAATGTTCCTCCTGCTGTGGCTCCTGGCAGTCATTATTAACCTTATTATATTCTGCCTCTCCTTTAAGATCTTTAGACGGACGATACAGACCTGCCTGGATTTGGTAGAGAGGAGACAGCTGACCTCCATTACATTTCCAGCCATTGGAACAGGAGTTCTGGGGTTTCCTAGAAGTCTTGTGGCGACTCTCATGTTCGAGGAAGTTCTCAACTTTAGCAAAACTCCCCAAAATCAGTTCCTCAAAGAAGTGACTTTCATGTTGCATCCAAATGACAAGGAAACCATAAAGGTAAAAGTGTCATCGTGATATCTGTCATTATAAAAGAGAATATTATTACAAATCCATCAGCGGGACAATTCTCGTCTTGTCTGATCCAGAGCAAGTCTAGAAATCGGGGTGAGGAGGGAACGGAGGGGGGTCGGGGGCTTCATCCTCGTAGTCCCAGAGTGTATACAGGCGTTACTAATGGTGTCAGCCTGGTATATTTGGGGCACACGTGTCTCCTACAAACAGGGGCACAAGACTCCTACTTTCTTGGTGCAGGTTCTATTAGCCGGCCTCCTATCAGTCGCTACTTGCCCAGGACCAGTCTATAGTTTTGTCTGTTCCATAAATATGTCACAATCGCCTCACCTGATAATATCAGCAGGATTAACCATTATTACAATATTATATTTAGGAATTTACCAAGGAAATCAATGCAAGAAAGACGACTTATCCTGCAGCGAGCGATCGAAAGATTAAACCGACCTTAGAAGCCAAACCGAACCCCCCTGTGATCTCAGGAACAAGTAAGAGACTGTAGAGACTGTCACATACCTGAAGGTGGTTCTGCCCGTCTCGTTAGAAAACCAAGGAGCCATCCAAGACATACATACATAGGGACCATGGAGCCTATATGTGTATACGTGCATAGGAGTGTGTATATCAGTATATATATATATATATGAGTGTACACTACTGACTATCTATTATTCCAGTTGTTATCGGGGTCACTGGGTAGAGAGGGATGACGGGATAGAATCTCCTCACAGTCAGGGCCACTCTTCTTGGTCTGACGATGAATCCTACCTTGGTCTTCGCTTCCTTACATTTCCCGTAGCCCCACAGTCGTGTATCTGCCATCTTACGTTTCACCTTATTTGTGCATCTTGTTCCCTGCAGATTTCTTTGGGGTTGTGAAAACCCCGAATCTGGGATTTCATGAAATGAGGATTGGATCCTTAACTTATCAGGTGAAGACGGGAGACATAACCAAGGAGGACACCGACATCATCGTCAACTCCACTGATCAAGTCTTTAATCTCAGATCAGGTTTGTACCCGGCCAGTCCTACCACAGGAGCAGGGTGTAAGCAGGGGTATACCTAACTGAGGCTAACAGGGGCATATTACCCTCCATGGGGCGGATAGACAGCAATGTCATCACTTTACTGCAGTATAAATTATCACTGTGTAAGAACATGGCAAATATGACAGCAAATGGGGAATGACCCAAAATCATCAGAAGCAAGCGAGGAAGGGGCAAGGGGTCACATGATGGTGAACAGGGTAAGGACATGGGTCACATGATGGTGAGCAGGGTAAGGACACGGGTCACATGATGGTGAGCAGGGTAAGGACACGGGTCACATGATGGTGAGCAGGGTAAGGACACGGGTCACATGATGGTGAGCAGGGTAAGGACACGGGTCACATGAAGGTGAGCAGGGAATGGACAGGGGACACATTTGCTTTCTGAATGGCACGGTGTTCATTTCCACTCATGATTTGTTTGCAGGAGTCTCTAAGGCTATCCTGGAGGCGGCCGGGCCACTTGTACAGAATGAATGCGCTCTGCTCGGTAAGACACCGTTCCTGGCTCCTGGACATCTGCCTTGGAAAGTTTCCATCTTAGTCATACAGCGAAGTTTTAGATGATCACATCAGACTCCTGTTATGCACTTACTTTGGTTCTTTAGATTTGCAGTCTGTCAGGGATTTGTAGCTCTAATAATGCAGATATTACGCCCATGAGTTAGTTGGCTTTAATGCCTTCCTGCGCCTCTACAGAATTCCCTCTAAGCCTCGGCAGCGGCTGAGCAGAGAGAGGTTAGGGAGTTGGGCAGGTCTTATCACAGATGGACATACTTGTCAACTTTTTGGAAAGTGAAACTTTTGGTAACCCCACCCAAACCATCACTGGTGCAGGAATCCATCAGTGCAGATTATCCGGGAGCAGTAGCTTCATGTTGGCCATACACATTACATACGTCAGAGAATCCTGAGGCTGCCATTGTGATCTGAGGACAGGTTGGCTTTTACCACAGTGATTATGGAGAGTATGGAGACGATCTCCAGAGCAAGCAGCAGGGGGAGCAGGAGTACTGGCAGCAGGGGGAGCAGGAGGACTGGCAGCAGGGGGAGCAGGAGGACTGGCAGCAGGGGGAGCAGGAGGACCGGCAGCAGGGCGAGCAGGAGGACTGGCAGCAGGGGGAGCAGGAGGACTGGCAGTAGGGGGAGCAGGAGGACCGGCAGCAGAGCGAGCAGGAGTACTGGCAGCAGGGGGAGCAGGAGTACTGGCAGCAGGGGGAGCAGGAGGACCGGCAGCAGGGCGAGCAGGAGGACCAGCAGCAGGGGGAGCAGGAGGACCAGCAGAAGGGCGAGCAGGAGGACCAGCAGCAGGGCGAGCAGGAGGACCAGCAGAAGGGCGAGCAGGAGGATCAGCAGAAGGGCGAGCAGGAGGACCAGCAGCAGGGGGAGCAGGAGCCCCAGTAGCAGGGCGAGCAGGAGGACCGACAGCAGGGCGAGCAGGAGGACCGACAGCAGGGCGAGCAGGAGGACCGGCAGCAGGGGGAGCAGGAGGACCAGCAGAAGGGCGAGCAGGAGGACCAGCAGCAGGGGGAGCAGGAGGACCAGCAGCAGGGGGAGCAGGAGGACCGGCAGCAGAGCGAGCAGGAGGACCGGCAGCAGGGGGAGCAGGAGTACTGGCAGCAGGGGGAGCAGGAGGACTGGCAGCAGGGGGAGCAGGAGGACCGGCAGCAGGGCGAGCAGGAGGACTGGCAGCAGGGGGAGCAGGAGGACTGGCAGTAGGGGGAGCAGGAGTACTGGCAGCAGGGGGAGCAGGAGGACCAGCAGAAGGGCGAGCAGGAGGACCGGCAGCAGGGCGAGCAGGAGGACCAGCAGAAGGGCGAGCAGGAGGACCAGCAGCAGGGCGAGCAGGAGGATCAGCAGAAGAGCGAGCAGGAGGATCAGCAGAAGGGCGAGCAGGAGGACCAGCAGCAGGGCGAGCAGGAGGATCAGCAGAAGGGCGAGCAGGAGGACCGGCAGCAGGGCGAGCAGGAGGACCAGCAGAAGGGCGAGCAGGAGGACCAGCAGCAGGGCGAGCAGGAGGATCAGCAGAAGAGCGAGCAGGAGGACCGGCAGCAGGGCGAGCAGGAGCCCCAGTAGCAGGGTGAGCAGGAGGACCGACAGCAGGGCGAGCAGGAGGACCGGCAGCAGGGGGAGCAGGAGGACCAGCAGAAGGGCGAGCAGGAGGACCAGCAGCAGGGCGAGCAGGAGGACCAGCAGCAGGGGGAGCAGGAGGACCAGCAGAAGGGCGAGCAGGAGGACCAGCAGCAGGGCGAGCAGGAGGACCAGCAGCAGGGGGAGCAGGAGGACCAGCAGCAGGGCGAGCAGGAGGACCAGCAGCTGGTTCAGGCGACATGATCTCAGTTACCAGGATTTGTTCTGCTCTATGTAATGACTTATTACAGTAATTATTGTATCCGCAGCATCCCAAAACAAGAAGAGCAGTCACATCACTACTCAGGGCGGAAACCTCCTCTGCAAACACATCCTTCACGTTCACGGCAGAAACACAGCAGAGGGAATCAAAGACTTTGTGGCGGAGGCCCTCCAGGAGTGCGGGAAGCTCCAGGTCGCATCGGTGGCGTTCCCGGCCATAGGGACAGGTCTGACTTTCCTCTGATCTTTGCTGTGTGATGATTGGGGGGTGACGAGAGATTATTCAGATGGGGGGCTGAGCAAATTGCACCAAAAATAAAGCGAAGGACATGGTGAGCTCCAAAGACACCAAGAAAACAGGAAGATATGGTGTAAGGTCAGTGATAGGAATCTGTATTGTGCCTCGTGTGCTTTTATCAGAAATTTGGCAGAATTTGCTCAATATTCACAACAGTGAGAAGTCTCTCTTATCTATCCAGTGATATAACTTCTTGTCGCTCAGGTTTGGGCAATGTTGCCTCGGGGCTGGTGGCCGATATCATCTTAGAAGCTGTAACAGAATTTGCCAACTCCAAACCCTCCCAGAGTCTTCAGATGGTGAAAGTGGTGATTTACCAGCAAGAAATGCTGCAAGACTTCTACGCCAGTATGAAGAAGAAGGAAGGGACGGACCTGCCCAAGCAGACGTCACTTCTATCCCGTATGGCAAATAGTGAGTCTACCTGGAATATTCTATAGCAGGTTACAGACCCTTATCAGGGACAATTCTGCTCGTCAGGGCACTTTCCCATTACATGAGGGTTAGGCTTGTCACTAGGACCTTAGATCCTTATTATCATCGACAATCCCACTTTCAGGACCGTGTTGATCTTGAGAATGAAGATCCAAAAGCCCATCTGCTATTTCCCTGGAGAGCGGAGCAGAGAACTGCAGGGTCTGGTAGCGACGGCTATCTCTGCGCCCCATTTTACTACCCCTCTGACTTAGGCCAAGGCAGCTGCTCTGCAGGACAAAACTATGAAGAGGCCACAGCCATAAACCCTTCATTCTAATTGGTTTGGTGGAGGCTACCTTTGGGTAGTGTACCTCTTGGTGAGGTATGGTTGACTGCTTGACATGCCTCTTTAGTGGACATTTTGCCCATTTAAGAGACTTTGGAGAAGGAGGTTCATTTGGCCGAGAGAAGTCAGGTGTTCAGTACAAGGAATTGTCCAGCATCCATATTGTTGTGATGTTGCGAGCAGTGGTTACATGAGGGCATGCACACACACAGACCAGGTTCTGATGGCCCAGAAAACCCCCACTAGAAGGGATGGTTTGATCCACAGACAAGCATGAGCAGCTCCCAGTTTCCTTGTCGATGGCCCTGTTTATGTGTCTTCCCTTTCATAGCCGGCCACGATCTCCTACATCTGCATTGGTGTCATGAATGAGAAAGCTGGGCCGCTACAGACTGGAACAGTATGGGCTATAGAATTCAGGTTCTGTTCACAATCCAGCAACAGTTGGGTTTGAGTATGGAGGCCTTGTGCGGGCGCTTTCATCCTGCCCTTACTGTGGAGCGACATCATCTCAGTTGTATAGGTTTCACCAATAAACTTGTGTTGTAATATCACATAGATCCTCATCATATAGACTACATATGTCACCATTACATTCACACTGACAAAGCTTCCTTCCATTAAAGGGATCCTATCAGTCAGACACAATTTTTTGTAGGTACCACGTCGGAATAGCCTTAAGAAAGGCTATTCGTCTCCTACCTTTCGTCGTCTTCTCCGCGCCGCCGTTTGCCTACAATCCCGGTTCTTGTCGGTATGCTAATGAGCTCTCTCTCCGCATTGGGGGCGGGCCACAGCGCGCAAACAGCACTGGGGGCGGGCCCCAATGCTGCAAGAGAACTCTCTCCAGCGCCGCCTCCATCTTCTGAGGCAGCATCCTCTTCATCTGGCGGTGGCTTGTAACTTTTAAGGCCTCAGGCAGAGCAGACTGTGCATGCCCACAGGCCACGAGAAAATGGCCATTTGCACAGTATTGGAAGCGGCCATTTTCTCGTGGCCTGTGGGCATGTGCAGTCTGCTCTGCCCAAGGCCCGAGGCCTTAGAAGTTACAAGCTACAGCCGGAAGAAGAGGATAAAGATGACTCTGCTGAAGAAGAGGAGGCGGCACTGGAGAGTTCTCTCGCAGCATTGGGGATGCCCCCAGTGCTGCAAAAGAACTCATTTACATACCGACAAAAACTGGGATTGTAGGCGAACGGCGGTGCAGAGAAGACGACGAAAGGTAGGAGACGAATAGCCTTTCTTAAGGCTATTCCGACTTGGTACCTATAATAATTGTGTCTGACTGATAGGATCCCTTTAAAACAACAAATTTTTGGTGTGTTATTTCTTTGTCTTGATGCCGTATGGTAACGCCATCTTTACTATAACACAGGTGTGATCAGTTTTTTCACATCCAACCCCACTGAAGACAAGGAACCTAAAGTGTTTGAGTTACGAGAGAACATCGAGCCGGCCATATTCCACCTGTGTGCGGACACCAGTGACGGTGTGACAGGCGCATCACGCAGACTTGAAGATCTTATACTGAAGGAACAACACGAGAACCTCATCACCGATGACTGGATCCTGGAGTTCGATCAGCAGGACCATCACACCTTGTCCCAGGATCAGAGAAGGCTGGAAGTGTTTGTTTCTTTTGAATCTCCTGGGTCCACGGTTAAGATCATTGGTCTCACCAGAGACGTTCTAGAAATGACCAACAAAATTCAGAATATGATCAAGAAGGTGAGGGTGAAGAAGACCAAAGAGCGGGAGGCCGAGCTCTGCAGCAATCTGGTGGAATGGAGATATTTTGACGGTACCAAGTTTGTTCCATTTGATAGAATGACAAATCTGGATCTGGAAAAAGCCAAGAACACAAAGACGCAGAATGTGACTATTGACCTGGCCGGGGTAACCTACACAGTAGTCATGGAGCTGAAGAGTATGCTGGATCCCAGAGGAAACAAAAAGGAGATTGAACGAGTTTCTAAACACGGTAAGTACTGCCCTCTGCCTCCTATTAGACCTCACGCAGGCGGCCATATTTGCTGTATCAGACCCCTCGTAAGGAATTATAGTGAAGGAGTAAAAATGGCCGAAGCAGTCAGTGTAACGAAACATCACATACAAAGGTATTGTAATAGTGGGTATACACCAGCACACCACTGCATAAGAGCACCCCTTATAGCCTGTGTATACATTATTCACAAGACCACCCACATAGAGAGAAGACTTCATTGCACTTCATTTGGGTGGTCTCTCAAACAGGTTTATCATCAGCCATCACAAGTAAGTGCAGAAGAGAACGCTATACAGTATATCTTACCATTATCCCATAAGAGGTATCAGCTCCCACCAGTACGGTGCACCCATCTGCTAGAACAGTGCACCCCTCGGCTAGAGCGGCGCACCCATCTGCTGGAACTGTGCACCCATCGGCTAGAGCGGCGCACCCATCGGCTAGAGCAGTGCACCCATCTGCTGGAACTGTGCACCCATCGGCTAGAGCGGCACACCCATCGGCTAGAGCGGTGCACCCATTGGCTAGGGCGGCGCAACCATCGGCTAGGGCAGTGCACACATCGGCTAGAGCGGCACACCCATCGGCTAGGGCGGTGCACCCATCTGCTGGAACTGTGCACTCCTCGGCGAGGGTGGCGCACCCATCGGCTAGAGCAGTGCACCCATCTGCTGGAACAGTGCACCCCTCGGCTAGGGCGGCGCACCCATCGGCTAGAGCAGTGCACCCATCTGCTGGAACTGTGCACCCATCGGCTAGGGCGGCGCAACCATCGGCTAGGGCGGTGCACCCATCGGCTAGAGTGGCACACCCATCGGCTAGAGCGGTGCATCCACTGGCTAGGGCGGCGCAACCATCGGCTAGGGCGGTGCACCCATTGGCTAGGGCGGCGCAACCATCGGCTAGGGCAGTGCACACATCGGCTAGAGCGGCACACCCATCGGCTAGGGCGGTGCACCCATCGGTTAGGACAGTGCACCCATTGGCTAGGGCTCAATCCCTACAGACCACTTGTGACTACATGGTGCGGTAGAATACAGACAGCACGCCATAATAATAAGCGTTTCTCTTCCAGGACATTTCGAGCTGCCCACTCACTGGACGCAGATGACGGGCGATGTGACGGTGGTCAAAATAATGGCTGGAACTCCAGAATACAATCTTGTCGAGGCGCAATTCAAAAAGACCTGTCAGATGAGAATAGTCAATGTAATTGTCCTTACACTAACTTTTACATCAGAGCAGCACAGACTTTTGATGTGATGGAAGGATACTGGTATGTTACCGCCAGATGGTGGCTGGATCATAATGTCTCCTGGAGAGAGGCGGCCACACTGTGCTGATATGTTACCGCCAGATAGATGGTGGCTGGATCATAATGTCTCCTGGAGAGAGGCGGCCACACTGTGCTGATATGTTACCGCCAGATACATGGTGGCTGGATCATAATGTCTCCTGGAGAGAGGCGGCCATACTGTGCTGATATGTTACCGCCAGATACATGGTGGCTGGATCATAATGTCTCCTGGAGAGAGGCGGCCACACTGTGCTGATATGTTACCGCCAGATAGATGGTGGCTGGATTGTAATGTCTCCTGGAGAGAGGCGGCCATACTGTGCTGATATATTACCGCCAGATAGATGGTGGCTGGATTGTAATGTCTCCTGGAGAGAGGCGGCCATACTGTGCTGATATATTACCGCCAGATACATGGTGGCTGGATTGTAATGTCTCCTGGAGAGAGGCGGCCATACTGTGCTGATATGTTACCGCCAGATACATGGTGGCTGGATTGTAATGTCTCCTGGAGAGAGGCGGCCACACTGTGCTGATATATTACCGCCAGATACATGGTGGCTGGATTGTAATGTCTCCTGGAAAGAGGCGGCCATACTGTGCTGATATGTTACCGCCAGATACATGGTGGCTGGATTGTAATGTCTCCTGGAGAGAGGCGGCCATACTGTGCTGATATGTTACCGCCAGATACATGGTGGCTGGATTGTAATGTCTCCTGGAGAGAGGCGGCCATACTGTGCTGATATGTTACCGCCAGATACATGGTGGCTGGATTGTAGACTTATGGTGCGCCGTCCTGACCCCACATTCTTGTTTTGCAGATAGAGAGAATCCAGAACAAGAATCTGTGGATGAATTACCAGATAAAGAAACAAGCGATCGACAGCAAGAATGGGACGACGAGCAATGAGCGGCAGCTCTTCCATGGGACGGACGTCAACACCATCACAACTGTGAACCACAATGGATTCAACCGGAGCTACGCAGGAAGGAATGGTGAGATCCAGGGGCCCGGTGTTGAATAGATGGGATATATGACAGTAAGGGGCCCAGGGAGGAATATATGGGATATATGACAGTCAGGGGCCCAGGGAGGACTATATGGGATATATGACAGTCAGGGGCCCAGGGAGGACTATATGGGATATATGACAGTCAGGGGCCCGGTGAGGGATATGTGGTATATGACAGTCAGGGGCCCGGTGAGGGATATGTGGGATATATGACGGTCAGGGGCCCGGCGATGGATATGTGGGATATATTACGGTCAGGGGCCCGGTGAGGGATATGTGGGATATATGATGGTCAGGGGTCCGGTGAGGGATATGTGGGATATATGACGGTCAGGGGCCTGGTGAGGGATATGTGGGATATATGATGGTCAGGGGTCCGGTGAGGGATATGTGGGATATTTGACGGTCAGGGGTCCGGTGAGGGATATGTGGGATATTTGACGGTCAGGGGTCCGGTGAGGGATATGTGGGATATATGACGGTCAGGGGCCCGGTGAGGGATATGTGGGATATATGACGGTCAGGGGTCCGGTGAGGGATATGTGGGATATATGACGGTCAGGGACCCGGTGAGGGATATGTGGGATATATGACGGTCAGGGGTCCGGTGAGGGATATGTGGGATATATGACGGTCAGGGACCCGGTGAGGGATATGTGGGATATATGACGGTCAGGGACCCGGTGAGGGATATGTGGGATATATGACGGTCAGGGGCCCGGTGAGGGATATGTGGGATATATTACAGGCAGGGGCCCGGTGAGGGATATGTGGGATATATGACGGTCAGGGACCCGGTGAGGGATATGTGGGATATATGACGGTCAGGGACCCGGTGAGGGATATGTGGGATATATGACGGTCAGGGGCCCGGTGAGGGATATGTGGGATATATGACGGTCAGGGGTCCGGTGAGGGATATGTGGGATATATGACGGTCAGGGGTCCGGTGAGGGATATGTGGGATATATGACGGTCAGGGGCCCGGTGAGGGATATGTGGGATATATGACGGTCAGGGACCCGGTGAGGGATATGTGGGATATATGACGGTCAGGGGCCCGGTGAGGGATATGTGGGATATATGATGGTCAGGGACCCAGGGAGGAATATGTGACAGAAATGTTTTGTTTAGTCCTACAAATTATTCTTGAATTCTTTCTCCTCCTTTGCACAGCGGCCTGTTATGGGAATGGGACGTATTTTGCGGTGAATTCCAATTATTCTGCACATGACCAGTACTCCAAACCAGATCCGAATGGCCTTAAATACATGTACCTGGCCCGGGTCCTTACTGGGGAGTTCTGCGCAGGACGGCAGGGAATGGTCGCTCCTCCCACCAAGAACGCTTCTAATATCACTGACCTGTACGACAGCGTCACCGACAACCCGGCCAATCCAACCATGTTTGTGATCTTCCATGACATCCAGGCGTACCCCGAGTATCTCATCACCTTCAGTAAATGATTGTCCTCCTTGTTATGACGGCCATGTTGGACTGGCCTATAGAGCAGGTTTTGGATTTTTTTTTTTGCTGTGCTGCACCACTCCTGACACCTGCATGTACAACTACAGCCGGACTGCCCATAGACACTGCCTGAGGTCCTTCGCCTGAGCGGTTGGCGTCATATTCATCCACAGACAATATTTGTGGCCGGCACCGCACAGGGAAAGCTTCCGGCTCACATATCTCATTGCACTACTAACCCGCCACGTACGTGATAGCGTCTCCCTACACAGACGGGGCGGCCGGTCACCATCACCTGTCATTAGGCTTGTCCTCCTCTACCGCCATGTACATGATAGCGTCTCCCTACACAGACGGGGCGGCCGGTCACCATCACCTGTCATTAGGCTTGTCCTCCTCTACCGCCATATACATGATAGCGTCTCCCTACACAGACGGGGCGGCCGGTCACCATCACCTGTCATTAGGCTTGTCCTCTACCGCCATGTACATGATAGCGTCTCCCTACACAGACGGGGCGGCCGGTCACCATCATCTGTCATTAGGCTTGTCCTCCTCTACCGCCATGTACATGATAGCGTCTCCCTGCACAGACGGGGCGGCCGGTCACTATCATCTGTCATTAGGCTTGTCCTCCTCTACCGCCATGTACATGATAGCGTCTCCCTACACAGACGGGGCGGCCGGTCACCATCACCTGTCATTAGGCTTGTCCTCCTCTACCGCCATATACATGATAGCGTTTCCCTACACAGACGGGGCGGCCGCTCACCATCACCTGTCATTAGGCTTGTCCTCCTCTAGCCCTTTTCTGAAGCCCTACCCCAGGCTGTGGCTTCTCCTCTGAACACTTCAGTCCCCTCCACATCTTTGCTATAATTAATGCCTTTCCTGACATCTCCACACAGACCAGTATGGCGACCTCCGCTTGTCTCTCTATAGGGTACTTGGTCCCCCCTATAGGGATAGACCCCTCTGTGTGTCGCTGCCAATAAAAAGTCATTCATTTTTAAACACTGCAAAAAAAATCTGTTTCATTCCGATGGCAGAATACGGAGAAGTGAGATGAGGAGCGGGTTATGTCTGACGTAACGTTACATTCCCACGTATAGCGAGGAGACGGTCGGGGGTATGATGGAGGTGCTCTGCATATCTGTCCACAACTCTGCACCTGACCAAGTGGGTAAGACTTACAGCCACACATTATATCCCACAGCCCCAGGACACGTCAAGGGACGTCTACTAGCAGAGCAAAAACAGAAAAGCAATGAAACCCCCTCCCCTTGTAATGGGGGACGAGGGGCAATTAAATTAGGCAATGGCAGTATCGCAGGTAAGTCTTGGATCGCACTGTGAGGCCCCCTAGTGATATCTGTTAGATTGGGGGTCACTTGTACCAAACACTGAACGCTGTAAAAATTAAACCCGTATGAAAATGGCGCCAAAGCTTTTTTTCTCCAATTGCGCCACATTCTGAATGATTTTCCAGCTTCCCAGGACATCGCACGGCCTAGTGAGTGGCGCCATTACAAAGTACGATTTGTCCCGCAAACAATAAGCCGTCATGTGACTCTGTGAACTGAAAAAGTTATGGCTCCGGAAATGTGAGGAGGGAAAAACGAAAATGCAAAACCAAAAAATGGCCTGGTCCTTAAGGGGTTAAAGTACTCAGGTCTTGACAGCAGCCTGGTGGTCTCCATAGACGGTCTCCATAGACCACCATTGTGAGGATTATGAGGCCAAATCCGCTGTCAAAATCCACCTCCCCCCCCCCCCCCCCCCCCGTGTGAACTAGCCCTAAGTCTCCTTCTCCTACTAGAGAGATGGACTAAAGCTCATCTGGGAACACAATGTCTTCCAGTTCCAAAACCAAATATTAGGAATGGCTATGGGGACTATGAACGGCTATGGGGGCTATAAACGGCTATGGGGACTAGGAACGGCTATGGGGACTATAAACGGCTATGGGGACTAGGAGCAGCTATGGGGGCTAGGAACGGCTATGGGGACTATGAACGGCTATGGGGACTATGAACGGCTATGGGGGCTAGGAACGGCTATGGGGACTAGGAGCGGCTATGGGGGCTATGAACGGCTATGGGGACTATGAATGGCTATGGGGACTATGAACGGCTATGGGGGCTAGGAACGGCTATGGGGGCTAGGAACGGCTATGGGGGCTAGGAGCGGCTATGGGGGCTAGGAGCGGCTATGGGGGCTAGGAGCGGCTATGGGGGCTAGGAGCGGCTATGGGGACTATGAACGGCTATGGGGGCTAGGAGCGGCTATGGGGGCTAGGAGCAGCTATGGGAACTATGAACGGCTATGGGGACTAGGAGCGGCTATGGGGGCTAGGAGCGGCTATGGGGGCTATGAACGGCTATGGGGGCTAGGAACGGCTATGGGGGCTAGGAGCGGCTATGGGGGCTAGGAACGGCTATGGGAACTATGAACGGCTATGGGAACTATGAACGGCTATGGGGACTATGAACGGCTATGGGGACTATGAACGGCTATGGGGACTATGAACGGCTATGGGAACTATGAACGGCTATGGGGACTATGAACGGCTATGGGGACTAGGAACGGCTATGGGAACTATGAACGGCTATGGGGGCTAGGAGCGGCTATGGGGGCTAGGAGCAGCTATGGGAACTATGAACGGCTATGGGGACTAGGAGCGGCTATGGGGGCTAGGAGCGGCTATGGGGACTAGGAGCGGCTATGGGGACTATGAACGGCTATGGGGACTATGAACGGCTATGGGAACTATGAACGGCTATGGGGACTAGGAGCGGCTATGGGGGCTAGGAGCGGCTATGGGGACTAGGAGCGGCTATGGGGACTATGAACGGCTATGGGGACTATGAACGGCTATGGGGACTAGGAGCGGCTATGGGGACTATGAACGGCTATGGGGACTAGGAGCGGCTATGGGGACTATGAACGGCTATGGGGACCAGGAGCGGCTATGGGGGCTAGGAGTGGCTATGGGGACTAGGAGCGGCTATGGGGGCTAGGAACGGCTATATTTGCCCCCCGCGACACCAATCTCTATGTGGGGTAATGGTGTTTGGTGCGGCCCCATGGCCTACGTCAGGCGATAGTGATGCCCCCTATTTCTATGGGAAGGGTCACATGATTCCTGTCACGACCTTGTGACCTGTCTGCTCCATCATCGATCTCGCCAAAACTAAGACGGAGCAACTAACGCGAGCGGATGCCGAGATAATCCAGATCCCTGCAGGCGCCATGTTCTATACATCACATATACATAGCATTCCTATATGACTGACCACACCAAGTGTCCGGGGCCGCCATCTGTGACGTCATAGACGTAGTACTATATACACCATGTATGTGAGGTAATACTCGGCTGTGGCTGTGGGGGCGCTAGCGCTGCTCTCTCGGCTGCAGGACACACCGGACTCTCTGCGGTCTCTCGCTGATTTCGCGCTTCGGTTGTCTCCATAGAGACCAGTCACGTGACGCCGGAAGTCCTCGGTGACGTCACGTAGTCCCAGTGACAGCGCTCTGATGGGGTAAGATGGCAGCGTCAGGCCGGGGGGCCCGGAGCCGAGAGACCCAGAGCTCCTCCGCCTGTCTCCTCACCCTGGCGGCCCTGCTCGTCCTGTCCTCCCCCGCACAGGCCTCCAGTATGTGCCGGCACCGGACCCCGGGACCCGAGGAGGTGAGAGCAGCGGTACAGACCGACCAGCAGCCACAGAGACCCCCAGAATATCCGGGGTGACCCCCTCACACCCCGACCTGTGACTGAGAGCAGTCCCTGCACCAAGGACCGACTGAACCTGTGACTGCCCGTGTGACCCCCAGCCCCCCTCCCTGCACCCCTGACTGCCCGTGTGACCCCCAGCCCCCCTCCCTGCACCCCTGACTGCCCGTGTGACCCCCAGCCCCCCTCCCTGCAAACCTGACTGCCCGTGTGACCCCCAGCCCCCCTCCCTGCACCCCTGACTGCCCGTGTGACCCCCAGCCCCCCTCCCTGCACCCGACTGCCCGTGTGACCCCCAGCCCCCCCTCCCTGCACCCCTGACTGCCCGTGTGACCCCCAGCCCCCCTCCCTGCACCCCTGACTGCCCGTGTGACCCCCAGCCCCCCTCCCTGCACCCCTGACTGCCCGTGTCACCCCCAGCCCCCCTCCCTGCACCCCTGACTGCCCGTGTGACCCCCAGCCCCCCTCCCTGCACCCCTGACTGCCCGTGTGACCCCCAGCCCCCCTCCCTGCACCCCTGACTGCCCGTGTGACCCCCAGCCCCCCTCCCTGCACCCCTGACTGCCCGTGTGACCCCCAGCCCCCCTCCCTGCACCCCTGACTGCCCGTGTGACCCCCAGCCCCCCTCCCTGCAACCCTGACTGCCCGTGTGACCCCCAGCCCCCCTCCCTGCACCCCTGACTGCCCGTGTGACCCCCAGCCCCCCTGACTGCCCGTGTGACCCCCAGCCCCCCTCCCTGCACCCCTAACTACCCGTGTGACCCCCAGCCCCCCTGACTGCCCGTGTGACCCCCAGCCCCCCTCCCTGCACCCCTGACTGCCCGTGTGACCCCCAGCCCCCCTCCCTGCACCCCTGACTGCCCGTGTGACCCCCAGCCCCCCTCCCTGCACCCCTGACTGCCCGTGTGACCCCCAGCCCCCCTCCCTGCACCCCTGACTGCCCGTGTGACCCCCAGCCCCCCTGACTGCCCGTGTGACCCCCAACCCCCCTCCCAGCCCCCCTCCCAGCCCCCCTGACTGCCCGTGTGACCCCCAGCCCCCCTGACTGCCCGTGTGACCCCCAGCCCCCCTGACTGCCCGTGTGACCCCCAGCCCCCCTCCCAGCCCCCCTGACTGCCCGTGTGACCCCCAGCCCCCCTGACTGCCCGTGTGACCCCCAGCCCCCCTCCCTGCACCCCTGACTGCCCGTGTGACCCCCAGCCCCCCTCCCAGCCCCCCTGACTGCCCGTGTGACCCCCAGCCCCCCTCCCTGCACCCCTGACTGCCCGTGTGACCCCCAGCCCCCATGACTGCCCGTGTGACCCCCAGCCCCCCTCCCTGCAACCCTGACTGCCCGTGTGACCCCCAGCCCCCCTGACTGCCCGTGTGACCCCCAGCCCCCCTCCCTGCACCCCTGACTGCCCGTGTGACCCCCAGCCCCCCTCCCTGCACCCCTGACTGCCCGTGTGACCCCCAGCCCCCCTCCCAGCCCCCCTGACTGCCCGTGTGACCCCCAGCCCCCCTCCCTGCACCCCTGACTGCCCGTGTCACCCCCAGCCCCCCTCTCTGCACCAAGGACCGGCTGAACCTGTGACTGCCCGTGTGACCCCCAGCCCCCCTCCCTGCACCCCTGACTGCCCGTGTGACCCCCAGCCCCCCTCCCTTCACCCCTGACTGCCCGTGTGACCCCCAGCCCCCCTGACTGCCCGTGTGACCCCCAGCCCCCCTCCCTGCACCCCTGACTGCCCGTGTGACCCCCAGCCCCCCTCCCTGCACCCCTGACTGCCCGTGTGACCCCCAGCCCCCCTCCCTGCAACCCTGACTGCCCGTGTGACCCCCAGCCCCCCTCCCTGCACCCCTGACTGCCCGTGTGACCCCCAGCCCCCCTGACTGCCCGTGTGACCCCCAGCCCCCCTCCCTGCACCCCTGACTGCCCGTGTGACCCCCAGCCCCCCTCCCTGCACCCCTGACTGCTCGTGTGACCCCCAGCCCCCCTCCCTGCACCCCTGACTGCCCGTGTGACCCCCAGCCCCCCTCCCTGCACCCCTGACTGCCCGTGTGACCCCCAGCCCCCCTGACTGCCCGTGTGACCCCCAGCCCCCCTCCCAGCCCCCCTGACTGCCCGTGTGACCCCCAGCCCCCCTGACTGCCCGTGTGACCCCCAGCCCCCCTGACTGCCCGTGTGACCCCCAGCCCCCCTGACTGCCCGTGTGACCCCCAGCCCCCCTCCCAGCCCCCCTGACTGCCCGTGTGACCCCCAGCCCCCCTCCCAGCCCCCCTGACTGCCCGTGTGACCCCCAGCCCCCCTGACTGCCCGTGTGACCCCCCAGCCCCCCTCCCAGCCCCCCTGACTGCCCGTGTGACCCCCAGCCCCCCTCCCAGCCCCCCTGACTGCCCGTGTGACCCCCAGCCCCCCTCCCTGCACCCCTGACTGCCCGTGTGACCCCCAGCCCCCCTCCCAGCCCCCCTGACTGCCCGTGTGACCCCCAGCCCCCCTCCCTGCAACCCTGACTGCCCGTGTGACCCCCAGCCCCCCTCCCTGCACCCCTGACTGCTCGTGTGACCCCCAGCCCCCCTCCCTGCACCCCTGACTGCCCGTGTGACCCCCAGCCCCCCTCCCTGCACCCCTGACTGCCCGTGTGACCCCCAGCCCCCCTGACTGCCCGTGTGACCCCCAGCCCCCCTCCCAGCCCCCCTGACTGCCCGTGTGACCCCCAGCCCCCCTGACTGCCCGTGTGACCCCCAGCCCCCCTGACTGCCCGTGTGACCCCCAGCCCCCCTGACTGCCCGTGTGACCCCCAGCCCCCCTCCCAGCCCCCCTGACTGCCCGTGTGACCCCCAGCCCCCCTCCCAGCCCCCCTGACTGCCCGTGTGACCCCCAGCCCCCCTGACTGCCCGTGTGACCCCCCAGCCCCCCTCCCAGCCCCCCTGACTGCCCGTGTGACCCCCAGCCCCCCTCCCAGCCCCCCTGACTGCCCGTGTGACCCCCAGCCCCCCTCCCTGCACCCCTGACTGCCCGTGTGACCCCCAGCCCCCCTCCCAGCCCCCCTGACTGCCCGTGTGACCCCCAGCCCCCCTCCCTGCAACCCTGACTGCCCGTGTGACCCCCAGCCCCCCTGACTGCCCGTGTGACCCCCAGCCCCCCTCCCTGCACCCCTGACTGCCCGTGTGACCCCCAGCCCCCCTCCCTGCACCCCTGACTGCCCGTGTGACCCCCAGCCCCCCTCCCAGCCCCCCTGACTGCCCGTGTGACCCCCAGCCCCCCTCCCAGCCCCCCTGACTGCCCGTGTGACCCCCAGCCCCCCTCCCTGCACCCCTGACTGCCCGTGTGACCCCCAGCCCCCCTCCCAGCCCCCCTGACTGCCCGTGTGACCCCCAGCCCCCCTCCCTGCAACCCTGACTGCCCGTGTGACCCCCAGCCCCCCTGACTGCCCGTGTGACCCCCAGCCCCCCTCCCTGCACCCCTGACTGCCCGTGTCACCCCCAGCCCCCCTCTCTGCACCAAGGACCGGCTGAACCTGTGACTGCCCGTGTGACCCCCAGCCCCCCTCCCTGCACCCCTGACTGCCCGTGTGACCCCCAGCCCCCCTCCCTTCACCCCTGACTGCCCGTGTGACCCCCAGCCCCCCTCCCTGCACCCCTGACTGCCCGTGTGACCCCCAGCCCCCCTCCCTGCACCCCTGACTGCCCGTGTGACCCCCAGCCCCCCTCCCTGCACCAAGGACCGGCTGAACCTGTGACTGCCCGTGTGACCCCCAGCCCCCCTCCCTGCACCCCTGACTGCCCGTGTGACCCCCAGCCCCCCTCCCTGCACCCCTGACTGCCCGTGTGACCCCCAGCCCCCCTCCCTGCACCCCTGACTGCCCGTGTGACCCCCAGCCCCCCTCCCTGCACCCCTGACTGCCCGTGTGACCCCGAGCCCCCCTCCCTGCACCCCTGACTGCCCGTGTGACCCCCAGCCCCCCTCCCTGCACCCCTGACTGCCCGTGTGACCCCCAGCCCCCCTCCCTGCACCCCTGACTGCCCGTGTGACCCCCAGCCCCCCTCCCTGCACCCCTGACTGCCCGTGTGACCCCCAGCCCCCCTCCCTGCACCCCTGACTGCCCGTGTCACCCCCAGCCCCCCTCCCTGCACCCCTGACTGCCCGTGTCACCCCCAGCCCCCCTCCCTGCACCCCTGACTGCCCGTGTGACCCCCAGCCCCCCTCCCTGCAACCCTGACTGCCCGTGTCACCCCCAGCCCCCCTCCCTGCAACCCTGACTGCCCGTGTCACCCCCAGCCCCCTCCCTGCAACCCTGACTGCCCGTGTGACCCCCAGCCCCCCTCCCTGCACCCCTGACTGCCCGTGTCACCCCCAGCCCCCCTCCCTGCACCCCTGACTGCCCGTGTGACCCCCAGCCCCCCTCCCTGCAACCCTGACTGCCCGTGTCACCCCCAGCCCCCCTCCCTGCAACCCTGACTGCCCGTGTGACCCCCAGCCCCCCTCCCTGCACCCCTGACTGCCCGTGTGACCCCCAGCTCCCCTCCCTGCACCCCTGACTGCCCGTGTGACCCCCAGCCCCCCTCCCTGCAACCCTGACTGCCCGTGTGACCCCCAGCCCCCCTCCCTGCACCCCTGACTGCCCGTGTGACCCCCAGCCCCCCTCCCTGCACCCCTGACTGCCCATGTGATCCCCAGCACCCCTGACTGCCCGTGTGACCCCCAGCCCCCCTCCCTGCAACCCTGACTGCCCGTGTGACCCCCAGCCCCCCTCCCTGCAACCCTGACTGCCCGTGTGACCCCCAGCTCCCCTCCCTGCACCCCTGACTGCCCGTGTGACCCCCAGCCCCCTCCCTGCACCCCTGACTGCCCGTGTGACCCCCAGCCCCCCTCCCTGCACCCCTGACTGCCCGTGTGACCCCCAGCCCCCCTCCCTGCACCCCTGACTGCCCATGTGATCCCTAGCATCCCTGACTGCCCGTGTGACCCCCAGCCCCCCTCCCTGCACCCCTGACTGCCCGTGTGACCCCCAGCCCCCCTCCCTGCACCCCTGACTGCCCGTGTGATCCCCAGCTCCCCTCCCTGCAACCCTGACTGCCCGTGTGACCCCCAGCCCCCCTCCCTGCACCCCTGACTGCCCGTGTGACCCCCAGCCCCCCTCCCTGCAACCCTGACTGCCCGTGTGACCCCCAGCCCCCCTCCCTGCAACCCTGACTGCCCGTGTCACCCCCAGCCCCCCTCTCTGCACCCCTGACTGCCCATGTGATCCCCAGCCCCCCTCCCTGCACCCCTGACTGCCCGTGTGACCCCCAGCCCCCCTCCCTGCAACCCTGACTGCCCGTGTGACCCCCAGCCCCCCTCCCTGCACCCCTGACTGCCCGTGTGACCCCCAGCCCCCCTCCCTGCACCCCTGACTGCCCGTGTGACCCCCAGCCCCCCTCCCTGCAACCCTGACTGCCCGTGTGACCCCCAGCCCCCCTCCCAGCCCCCCTGACTGCCCGTGTGACCCCCAGCCCCCCTCCCTGCAACCCTGACTGCCCGTGTGACCCCCAGCCCCCCTCCCAGCCCCCCTGACTGCCCGTGTGACCCCCAGCCCCCCTCCCTGCACCCCTGACTGCCCGTGTGACCCCCAGCCCCCCTCCCTGCACCCCTGACTGCCCGTGTGACCCCCAGCCCCCCTCCCTGCACCCCTGACTGCCCGTGTGACCCCCAGCCCCCCTCCCTGCACCCCTGACTGCCCGTGTGACCCCCAGCCCCCCTCCCTGCACCCCTGACTGCCCGTGTGACCCCCAGCCCCCCTCCCTGCACCCCTGACTGCCCGTGTGACCCCCAGCCCCCCTCCCTGCAACCCTGACTGCCCGTGTGACCCCCCAGCCCCCCTCCCTGCACCCCTGACTGCCCGTATGACCCCCAGCCCCCCTCCCTGCAACCCTGACTGCCCGTGTGACTCCCTGCACCCCTGACTGCCCGTGTGACCCCCAGCCCCCCTCCCTGCACCCCTGACTGCCCGTGTGACCCCCAGCCCCCCTCCCTGCACCCCTGACTGCCCGTGTGACCCCCAGCCCCCCTCCCTGCACCCCTGACTGCCCGTGTGACCCCCAGCCCCCCTCCCTGCACCCCTGACTGCCCATGTGACCCCCAGCCCCCCTCCCTGCACCCCTGACTGCCCGTGTGACCCCCAGCCCCCCTCCCTGCAACCCTGACTGCCCGTGTGACCCCCAGCACCCCTGACTGCCCGTGTGACCCCCAGCCCCCCTCCCTGCAACCCTGACTGCCCGTGTGACCCCCAGCACCCCTGACTGCCCGTGTGACCCCCAGCCCCCCTCCCTGCACCCCTGACTGCCATCGTCCCCCCTCTCTGCTCCCCTGACTTCCAGTGTCCCCCTCTCTGCTCCCCTGACTTCCAGTGTCCCCCTCTCTGCTCCCCTGACTTCCAGTGTCCCCCTCTCTGCACCCCTGACTGCCAGTGTCCCCCTCTCTGCACCCCTGACTGCCAGCATCCCCCTCTCTGCACCCCTGACTGCCAGCGTCCCCCTCTCTGCTCCCCTGACTGCCAGTGTCCCCCTCTCTGCACCCATGACTGCCATCGTCCCCCCTCTCTGCACCCCTGACTGCCAGCGTCCCCCTCTCTGCTCCCCTGACTGCCAGTGTCCCCCTCTCTGCACCCATGACTGCCATCGTCCCCCCTCTCTGCTCCCCTGACTGCCAGTGTCCCCCTTTTGCACCTATGACTGCTCCCCAGTCTGTCACTCTGAGTACCAGCAGTCAGTTATAGCTGCAGAGCTTCTTCTGGGCTTAGTCTGGGCATCCGTCTCATCCATATTTTGGGACTTGTCCAGTACCCAGTTCCAGGAGTTTGTTGGGCCCCCAGGTCCTAGAATCTGTCCAGTACCCGGCTCTTGGGCTGTGCTGGACCTCGGGGCTCCTCCTGCCTTGCTTTATGTTCACACTTTGCTTCCAGGTCGTGTACAAGGTTCACCAGAAGACGAATCGCGTGTTTAAGAGACAAGCAGAGGAGCAGCTGCGGATGAAGATTGTGTATGACGGCAGCATAGACGAGTGAGTGCAGCATAGTGAGAGCGCGGAGCCGGAGGGAGAGTGCGGAGCCGGAGGGAGAGTGCGCCATAGTGAGAGTGCGGAGCCGGAGGGAGAGTGCAGCATAGTGAGAGTGCGGAGCCGGAGGGAGAGTGCGCCATAGTGAGAGTGCGGAGCCGGAGGGAGAGTGCGCCATAGTGAGAGTGCGGAGCCGGAGGGAGAGTGCAGCATAGTGAGAGTGCGGAGCCGGAGGGAGAGTGCAGCATAGTGAGAGTGCGGAGCCGGAGGGAGAGTGCGGAGCCGGAGGGAGAGTGCGCCATAGTGAGAGTGCGGAGCCGGAGGGAGAGTGCAGCATAGTGAGAGTGCGGAGCCGGAGGGAGAGTGCGGAGCCGGAGGGAGAGTGCGCCATAGTGAGAGTGCGGAGCCGGAGGGAGAGTGCGCCATAGTGAGAGTGCGGTGCCAGAGGGAGAGCGCGCCATAGTGAGAGTGCGGAGCTGGAGTGAGAGCGCGCCATAGTGAGAGTGCGGAGCTGGAGTGAGAGTGCGCCATAGTGAGAGTGCGGAGCTGGAGTGAGAGTGCGGAGCCAGAGGGAGAGTGCGCCATAGTGAGAGTGCGGAGCTGGAGGGAGAGTGCGCCATAGTGAGAGTGCGGAGCTGGAGGGAGAGTGCGCCATAGTGAGAGTGCGGAGCCGGAGGGAGAGCGCGCCATAGTGAGAGTGCGGAGCCGGAGGGAGAGTGCGCCATAGTGAGAGTGCGGAGCTGGAGGGAGAGTGCAGCATAGTGAGAGTGTGGAGCCAGAGGGAGAGCGCGCCATAGTGAGAGTGCGGAGCTGGAGTGAGAGTGCGGAGCCAGAGGGAGAGTGCGCCATAGTGAGAGCGCGGAGCCGGAGGGAGAGTGCGCCATAGTGAGAGTGCGGAGCCGGAGGGAGAGTGCGCCATAGTGAGAGTGCGGAGCCGGAGGGAGAGTGCAGCATAGTGAGAGTGCGGAGCCGGAGGGAGAGCGCGCCATAGTGAGAGTGCGGAGCCGGAGGGAGAATGCGCCATAGTGAGAGTGCGGAGCCGGAGGGAGAGTGCGCCATAGTGAGAGTGCGGAGCTGGAGTGAAAGCGCGCCGGAGTGAGAGTGCGGAGCTGGAGGGAGAGTGCAGCATAGTGAGAGTGTGGAGCCGGAGGGAGAGTGCGCCATAGTGAGAGTGCGGAGCCGGAGGGAGAATGCGCCATACTGAGAGTGCGGAGCTGGAGGGAGAGCGCGCCATAGTGAGAGTGCGGAGCTGGAGGGAGAGTGCGCCATAGTGAGAGTGCGGAGCCGGAGGGAGAATGCGCCATACTGAGAGTGCGGAGCCGGAGGGAGAGTGCGCCATAGTGAGAGTGCGGAGCTGGAGGGAGAGTGCGCCATAGTGAGAGTGTGGAGCTGGAGGGAGAGTGCGCCATAGTGAGAGTGCGGAGCTGGAGGGAGAGTGCGGCATAGTGAGAGTGCGGAGCCGGAGGGAGAGTGCGCCATAGTGAGAGTGCAGAGCTGGAGGGAGAGTGCGCCATAGTGAGAGTGCGGAGCCGGAGGGAGAGTGCGCCATAGTGAGAGTGCGGAGCTGGAGTGAAAGCGCGCCGGAGTGAGAGTGCGGAGCTGGAGGGAGAGTGCAGCATAGTGAGAGTGTGGAGCCGGAGGGAGAGTGCGCCATAGTGAGAGTGCGGAGCCGGAGGGAGAATGCGCCATACTGAGAGTGCGGAGCTGGAGGGAGAGCGCGCCATAGTGAGAGTGCGGAGCTGGAGGGAGAGTGCGCCATAGTGAGAGTGCGGAGCCGGAGGGAGAGTGCGCCATAGTGAGAGTGCGGAGCCGGAGGGAGAGTGCGCCATAGTGAGAGTGCGGAGCCGGAGGGAGAGTGCACCATAGTGAGAGTGCGAAGCCGGAGGAAGAGCGCGCCATAGTGAGAGTGTGGAGCCGGAGGGAGAGCGCGCCATAGTGAGAGTGCGGAGCCGATGGAAGAGCGCGCCATAGTGAGAGTGCGGAGCTGGAGGGAGAGCGCGCCATAGTGAGAGTGCGGAGCCGGAGGGAGAGCGCGCCATAGTGAGAGTGCGGAGCCGGAGGGAGAGCGCGCCATAGTGAGAGTGCGGAGCCGGAGGGAGAGCGCGCCATAGTGAGAGTGCGGAGCCGGAGGGAGAGCGCACCATAGTGAGAGGGCGGAGCCGGAGGAAGAGCGCGCCATAGTGAGAGTGCGGAGCCGGAGGGAGAGCGCGCCATAGTGAGAGTGCGGAGCCGGAGGGAGAGCGCGCCATAGTGAGAGTGCGGAGCCGGAGGGAGAGCACGCCATAGTGAGAGTGTGGAGCTGGAGGGAGAGTGCGCCATAGTGAGAGTGCGGAGCTGGAGTGAAAGCGCGCCGGAGTGAGAGTGCGGAGCTGGAGGGAGAGTGCGCCATAGTGAGAGTGCGGAGTCGGAGGGAGAGTGCGCCGTAGTGAGAGTGCGGAGCCGGATGGAGAGTGCGCCATTGTGAGAGTGCGGAGCCGGAGGGAGAGTGCGCCATAGTGAGAGTGCAGAGCCGGAGGGAGAGCGCGCCATAGTGAGAGTGCGGAGCCGGAGGGAGAGTGCACCATAGTGAGAGTGCGCCATAGTGAGAGTGCGGAGCTGGAGGGAGAGCGCGCCATAGTGAGAGTGCGGAGCCGGAGGGAGAGCGCGCCATAGTGAGAGTGTGGAGTTGGAGTGAGAATGCGTCATAGTGAGAGTGCGGAGCTGGAGGGAGAGTGCGCCATAGTGAGAGTGCGGAGCTGGAGGGAGAGCGCGCCATAGTGAGAGTGTGGAACTGGAGTGAGAGTGCACCATAGTGAGAGTGCGGAGCTGGAGGGAGAGTGCGCCATAGTGAGAGTGCGGAGCTGGAGGGAGAGCGCGCCATAGTGAGAGTGCGGAGCCGGAGGGAGAGCGCGCCATAGTGAGAGTGTGGAACTGGAGTGAGAGTGCACCATAGTGAGAGTGCGGAGCCGGAGGAAGAGTGCACCATAGTGAGAGTGAAGAGCTGGAGTGAGAGTGCGACATAGTGAGAGTGCGGAGCTGGAGTGAGAATGCACCATAGTGTATAGATGTGTGCTGTAGGTGACAGTGATGGGACATATAGATGTGTGCTATAGGTGACACTGATGGGACGTATAGATGTGTGCTATAGGTGACAGTGATGGGACATATAGATGTGTGCTATCGGTGACAGTGATGGGACATATAGATGTGTGCTGTAGGTGACAGTGATGGGACGTATAGATGTGTGCTATAGGTGACACTGATGGGACGTATAGATGTGTGCTATAGGTGACACTGATGCTACGTATAGATGTGTGCTATAGGTGACATTGATGGGACGTGTAGATGTGTTCTATAGGTGACAGTGATGGGACGTATAGATGTGTGCTATAGGTGACACTGATGAGACGTATAGATGTGTGCTATAGGTGACAGTGATGGGACATATAGATGTGTGCTGTAGGTGACAGTGATGGGACGTATAGATGTGTGCTATAGGTGACACTGATGGCATGTATAGATGTGTGCTATAGGTGACATTGATGGACGTATAGATGTGTGCTGTAGGTGACAGTGATGGGACATATAGATGTGTGCTATAGGTGACACTGATGGGACGTATAGATGTGTGCCATAGGTGACATTGATGGACGTATAGATGTGTGCTATAGGTGACACTGATGGGACGTATAGATGTGTGCTATAGGTGACACTGATGGCATGTATAGGTGTGTGCTATAGGTGACACTGATGGGACGTATAGATGTGTGCTATAGGTGACACTGATGGGACGTATAGATGTGTGCTGTAGGTGACATTGATGGGACGTATAGGTGTGTGCTATAGGTGACACTGATGGGACGTATAGATGTGTGCTGTAGGTGACATTGATGGGACGTATAGATGTCTGCTATAGGTGACACTGATGGCATGTATAGATGTGTGCTGTAGGTGACATTGATGGGACGTATAGATGTCTGCTATAGGTGACACTGATGGCATGTATAGATGTGTGCTATAGGTGACATTGATGGGACGTATAGATGTGTGCTGTAGGTGACAGTGATGGGACGTATAGATGTGTGCTGTAGGTAACAGTGATGGGACGTATAGATGTGTGCTATAGGTGACACTGATGGCATGTATAGATGTGTGCTATAGGTGTCATTTATGGACGTATAGATGTGTGCTATAGGTGACACTGATGGGACGTATAGATGTGTGCTGTAGGTGACATTGATGGGACGTATAGATGTGTGCTACAGGTGACACTGATGGGACGTATAGATGTGTGCTGTAGGTGACATTGATGGAACGTATAGATGTCTGCTATAGGTGACACTGATGGTATGTATAGATGTGTGCTATAGGTGACATTGATGGGACGTATAGATGTGTGCTGTAGGTGACAGTGATGGGACGTATAGATGTGTGCTGTAGGTGACAGTGATGGGACGTATAGATGTGTGCTGTAGGTGACACTGATGGTATGTATAGATGTGTGCTATAGGTGACAGTGATGGGACATATAGATGTGTGCTGTAGGTGACAGTGATGGGACATATAGATGTGTGCTCTAGGTGACATTGATGGGACGTATAGATGTGTGCTGTAGGTGACACTGATGGTATGTATAGATGTGTGCTATAGGTGACAGTGATGGGACATATAGATGTGTGCTGTAGGTGACAGTGATGGGACATATAGATGTGTGCTCTAGGTGACAGTGATGGGACGTATAGATGTGTGCTGTAGGTGACAGTGATGGGACGTATAGATGTGTGCTATAGGTGACAGTGATGGGACGTATAGATGTGTGCTATAGGTGACACTGATGGGCTGTTCTCTTTGTGTTTGTAGCCTGGATCCAGCGAGGAGGAGACTTGTCAGAGTGAGTATCATCAGGGGTCGCAGCTGCTGCAGTACAGTCTGGTATCTGATGGCTGTTCAGGGGCGGCCAAATCAAATGCACCACCACTGGAATTTGTCACATGTATGTGATGCGTATAAATTGAGTAGTCGCAGATGATCTGTATACCTCCGACTACGAAATCGACTGAAAAATGTATATAATGTACAAAATGTAGAAAACTGCCAAATCCTCGTCATCCAGAAGAGAAGAGGGAAGAGAAGAGGCGTGGAAGAAGGCAAGGAGTCACTGTCACCACAGTCATTACATATTGGGAAGTGGTGCGGGGGGGTTTATGGCCGCCACTGTATAATCCCTCCCAATTCTGTCATGTATCTGTGTGCGCGGGGTCCCTGTATGTTGGGACACTGTTAGTATAGTTTCTGAGTGTGCGGCAGATCCTTCCTCCTCCTCCTCCTCTCCTGCATTCGGCGCTGTCACTTTCTCTATTGGTTTCACAGAGCAAGTTGTTCCCACAAGCCATCTCCTATTTACAGAAGACATTCCAGGTGCGCAGACCGAGTGGCTCCATATTACTGAGCAGGTAGGTGCTGACCTTCCCTATAGACTGCCTGTGGTATATATGTGCGTATATATGTGTCCTTCCCTATAGGCCGCCTGTTATGTGGTATATATGTGTCCTTCCCTATAGACCGCCTGTTTTGTGGTATATATGTGTCCTTCCCTATAGACCGCCTGTTATGTGGTATATATGTGTCCTTCCCTATAGGCCGCCTGTTATGTGGTATATATGTGTCCTCCCCTATAGACCGCCTGTTTTGTGGTATATATGTGTCCTTCCCTATAGGCCGCCTGTTATGTGGTATATATGTGTCCTCCCCTATAGGCCGCCTGTTATGTGGTATATATGTGTCCTTCCCTATAGACTGCCTGTGGTATATATGTGCGTATATATGTGTCCTTCCCTATAGACCGCCTGTTATATGGTATATATGTGTCCTTCCCTATAGGCCGCCTGTTATGTAGTATATATGTGTCCTTCCCTATAGACCGCCTGTTATGTGGTATATATGTGTCCTTCCCTATAGACCGCCTGTTATGTGGTATATATGTGTCCTTCCCTATAGACCGCCTGTTATGTGGTATATATGTGTCCTTCCCTATAGACCGCCTGTTATGTGGTATATATGTGTCCTTCCCTGTATACCACCTGTTATATAGTATATATGTGCATATATATGTGTCCTTCCCTATAGGCCACCTGTTATGTGGTATATATGTGTCCTCCCCTATAGGCCGCCTGTTATGTGGTATATATGTGTCCTTCCCTATAGACCGCCTGTTATGTGGTATATATGTGTCCTTCCCTATAGACCGCCTGTTATGTGGTATATATGTGTCCTTCCCTATAGACCGCCTGTTATGTGGTATATATGTGTCCTTCCCTATAGACCGCCTGTTATGTGGTATATATGTGTCCTTCCCTATAGACCGCCTGTTATGTGGTATATATGTGTCCTTCCCTGTATACCACCTGTTATATAGTATATATGTGCATATATATGTGTCCTTCCCTATAGGCCGCCTGTTATGTGGTATATATGTGTCCTCCCCTATAGGCCGCCTGTTATGTGGTATATATGTGTCCTTCCCTATAGGCCGCCTGTTATGTGGTATATATGTGTCCTTCCCTATAGACCGCCTGTTATGTGGTATATATGTGTCCTCCCCTATAGGCCGCCTGTTATGTGGTATATATGTGTCCTTCCCTATAGACCGCCTGTTATGTGGTATATATGTGTCCTTCCCTATAGACCGCCTGTTATGTGGTATATATGTGTCCTTCCCTATAGGCCGCCTGTTATGTGGTATATATGTGTCCTCCCCTATAGGCCGCCTGTCTCTGAGCAGACATGTGCAGGGTCTCTGACTGATAATTTATAGACGTGTCTCCTGGTTATTCCGATAGACAATGTGCCAAGAACCAGTATGTGCGGAGGAGGGAGGACGCCCGGAGATACTGCCATGAAGGCTGCGCTGAGCACACGCACTGCGGTCCCGTCATCGTCCCTGAGGAACATCTCCAGGTACTTTCATATTCTACAAGTTTCTGATCAGACTCTGTGCCGAGAGGAGCCTGTGATGTACCAGGAGCGGATAGAGAATGGCGATGTCAGCAGAGTGGCAGATAACAGAGAATTCTTGTCATGTTCTGTCCTTATTGCAGCTTTGTCATATCCTAGATGCGTATTACTGTGCGAGTAGTCACCTGATTGTGTCCGTCCGCTCTTCAGGACAGGCTGCTGGCTCTGCACTATTCCTGCTCAGTATAGGACTTGTTTCTCTGTATTTTTAGCAGTGTTCCCCTCTGCAGGCTTTATCTCTAATTCTCAGTTCGCAGGCTCTATCTCTAACTCTCAGTTCGCAGGCTCTATCTCTAATTCTCAGTTCGCAGGCTCTATCTCTAATTCTCAGTTCGCAGGCTCTATCTCTAATTCTCAGTTCGCAGGCTCTATCTCTAATTCTCAGTTCGCAGGCTCTATCTCTAATTCTCAGTTCGCAGGCTCTATCTCTAATTCTCAGTTCGCAGGCTCTATCTCTAATTCTCAGTTCGCAGGCTCTATCTCTGATTCTCAGTTCGCAGGCTCTATCTCTGATTCTCAGTTCGCAGGCTCTATCTCTAATTCTCAGTTCGCAGGCTCTATCTCTGATTCTCAGTTCGCAGGCTCTATCTCTGATTCTCAGTTCGCAGGCTCTATCTCTAATTCTCAGTTCGCAGGCTCTATCTCTAATTCTCAGTTCGCAGGCTCTATCTCTAATTCTCAGTTCGCAGGCTCTATCTCTGATTCTCAGTTCGCAGGCTCTATCTCTAATTCTCAGTTCGCAGGCTCTATCTCTAATTCTCAGTTCGCAGGCTCTATCTCTAATTCTCAGTTCGCAGGCTCTATCTCTGATTCTCAGTTCGCAGGCTCTATCTCTGATTCTCAGTTCGCAGGCTCTATCTCTGATTCTCAGTTCGCAGGCTCTATCTCTGATTCTCAGTTCGCAGGCTCTATCTCTGATTCTCAGTTCGCAGGCTCTATCTCTAATTCTCAGTTCGCAGGCTCTATCTCTAATTCTCAGTTCGCAGGCTCTATCTCTGATTCTCAGTTCGCAGGCTCTATCTCTAATTCTCAGTTCGCAGGCTCTATCTCTAATTCTCAGTTCGCAGGCTCTATCTCTAATTCTCAGTTCGCAGGCTCTATCTCTGATTCTCAGTTCGCAGGCTCTATCTCTGATTCTCAGTTCGCAGGCTCTATCTCTGATTCTCAGTTCGCAGGCTCTATCTCTAATTCTCAGTTCTCCCTGAGCCGGTGGCTGCTCTCTCACTGCTTCGATGCCTCCTATAGACAACACGTGGATTAAACTGGAGATTGTAGTCCATAATTCTCTCCCGCATACAGGACATTACAGGCTGTTCTGATGTGAATAAAGCACTTGGGGTGAGATAGAAGCTTCCTAGTAGCCTGTGCATGTCTCTACTTCTCTCCTATGTCCTTCCTTTCTCCATTGACTTCTGTGGGTACTTTAATCTGATACTTCAGTTCATCCTGAGAGACTATGATGGATTCAGCAGAGATTTCAGAGTGAATGTCAGTTTTGGAGGAAAGGAACCTGATACCTTATATCATGAGTGCAGAGTTTCCAAAAAAAGTTCATCATTTAAAGGGATTCCACCATTAAAATAGAATTTTTTTTCTTGCTAACACGTAGGAATAGCCTTAAGAGAGTCTACTCTTCTCCTACCTTTCGTCGTCTTCTCTGCGCCGCCGTTCCGTAGAAATCCAGGTTTTGTCGTTATGCAAATGAGTTGTCTCGCAGCACTGGGGGCGGGCCACAGCGCTTAAACAGCACTAGGGGGGTCCCCAATCCTGCAAGAGAACTCTCCAGCGCCGCCTCCATTCTCTTCAGGAACGTCTTCTTCACGCATCTTCTTCTGACGCAGGCTTCAAACTTCCAGGCCTCGGGCAAAGCTGACTGCACATGTCCGCCGGCCACAAGAAAATGGCCGCTTATGGTAGAATCCCTTTAAAAGGGATATCTGATTTCTAGGTATTATGGTCTATTGTTAGAATAGGCCATCAGTATTAGATCTGCGGGGGTCTCGCACCCAGGATCTGCGCAGATCAGCTGAGACATTGGGGCCCCTGATATTGTTTACACTCACCGTACAGTTGTATGTGGGTACGTCAGTGTGACAGCGATACACTACCTACACTTACCTGTACACCTTGGCTCCGCACATGGGCTGTATTGTCAGCGGTGTTCCTCCAGCAGGTCTCCAGACGTTGTCATGCTATGGTTATAACCCGCACTGTCGCTAGTCTTTGGGGTTAGAGATGTCACTCTGCCGGCCATGTACACACTTGTGGACTCACCCCATGCCAGTCTTTCCTTGTATTTGATATCCACTATCCATCCTTTCTGTCCTCAGCAATGTATAATGTGCCGCAACAAGTACTGTGGACCATCAGGCCCCCCGGACAGTGGAGGGGTTCGGGACACGGACTTCATCCTCTACGTCAGTGCGATCACCACGGAGCGATGCAGCCAGGAGAATATAGTGGCGTACGCAGCGTACTGTCAGCTGGAGGCAGAGATGGACAGGTACTGGAGCTCAGCCATAGGTGGTCTATAATCATCAGCATTTATATACTGGACAGGACTGTATAGTGGCCGCCACCTGGTGCATGTACAAGTATCAGACACCTGCCCATCTATTACTATATACCGTCTCTTACGCTGCAGTCATTTGTAGTCTCCACCAGCGGGATCCTTTCATTCCAGGAGGTTTTGTCTGTGACTCCCTTGTAGGCCCATTGCAGGATATGCCAACCTGTGCCCCAGCATGATGTCCACACAAGCCCAGGAGTTTGCTGGCATGTTATCCACAGTGAAGCATGAGATAATTCATGCCCTGGTGAGTGAGTTGTATTATATGGCTTCACCCCGCACACAGTCTGCTGGGCACATCTGACGCCCCCTCCCCCCACTATTAGCATTGACACGCTGCTTATTTCTAGGGATTTTCAGCCGGTCTCTTTGCATTATACTATGATGATAACGGGGAGCCCCTGACCCCAAGGAACATGAACGGTCTCCCTGTCTTCAACGAGAGGTGAGCTTCCTTCTATCCTGTCTGGCACATTATGGGGGCACCCGGATTCTCTTACCATTGTCCTGTATTGTAGCCTTGGTGTTTATCAGTGGAGTGAGAAGGTCGTTCGTACAGTGACCAGAAATTGGGATGTCCGAGGCTCCAAGATGGTTCCCCACAAGGTCCACCTGCTGGTTACTCCAAGAGTGACTGTGAGTATCCGTCATGCGAGGTCTAAGATAGCCAACTCCTTTACTGTCACCTCTCCAGACACTTCTGTTGTAGCATCTTTAGACTTCTTCCTTGTATCTGTGAAATAAGGTGAATGTTGTGACCCTACATAATCTAATACTGTCTGCTATCACTGGACTTGGACTGTGTCTGACTGTGTAGATGGCGAACCTATGGCACGTGTGCGGTCGCCTGGATCGCTCACTAACAGGGGAATCGGGTACAGGGTTCCCCATTAGTGAGCAATCGCTGCTTTCAGCTGGATGTGCAAAGGACTCTGTTGGTCCTGCCCAAAAAACCTGCTAGGACTAATCCCTCGTCTTCCCTTCAGTCCCTGTCTGGGTTTGTCTGTGTTACTTTTTGGGCCGGTACTGAGCTGTGCCATCCCTGTTTTTTGCAGGAGGAGGTGCGGAATCACTTTGACTGCCCAATTCTTGAGGGAATGGAGCTGGAGAACCAGGGAGGCCTGGGGACGGAGCTGAATCACTGGGAGAAGCGTCTGCTGGAGGTGCGGGGTCCAGGTTACCTCTATGCAGTGGTGGAGGTCTCTGCTCCAGTCACTTCCCAATTCTTCATGTTGTGTCTCCACAGAATGAAGCCATGACCGGCTCTCACACACAGAACCGGGTCTTCTCCAGGATCACGCTGGCTCTGATGGAGGACACTGGGTGAGCCTGATCCTGCCGTGGTCCTAGTGTATACAGTATATTCTGTACTCACTGACCTAGGCTAGCAGTTCTCGACACTTCTAAGTAATGGGCCCCTTCTATGATCAGCCGACTGTCACAGGCAATAAGAGTATATTCACATGTCACAGATTTGCTGCAGAAGATGTAAGAGTAGACATGGTGTTGGGGCTGTTTTTGCAATAAGTGCAGGGATTTCTGCAAGCCCCATTGAAGTGAATGGAAGAGGTAAAAAGTAGTAAGGCTGGACCTGCAAAGACCCGCCGACCTCCAATTATACAGGGGGTGTGAGGTGGAACAAACCTGAAGGGAGGAAGGCTGGAGACAAGAAGTGCCCTGGCATTGGGGGGGGGGCGCACTATATAAACAGGGCACAGATGGGCCATTAAACCTGCCATACACCTGCAATATAGAGACTTGTCAGCTGCTAGGGTCCATCCTCTGACCTGGGGCACTGACTGGTGTAAGACGCGGGTCCCCTGTCAGTCGCCGTACTATCCCAGCATGCACTAAAATAATGACGGACATTACTTCTCTTTAAGCTGGTACCGGGCAAACTACAGCATGGCGGAGAAACTGGACTGGGGCCGAGGGAAAGGATGTGACTTTGCACTGAAAAGCTGCAAGTTCTGGATTGATCAGCAGAGCAAAAAGTAAGAGGCAAACGCGTATGTGTGTACTGTGACCTATCTGTGTATGTGAGATGACCCAACATCTGTCCCTTATATGCAGAGAGAAAAGTGTTAGTCCCTTCTGCAACACACTCCGAGGCAATCCTCTAAAACTGACCTGCCGACAGGACCAGAGGGCCGTAGCAATATGTAACTTACACAGGTTCCCCGGGAGCCTTCCTCAAGAATATCAGGTAGGGGGTCTTCAGTGTTACCTGCTCTTATGGGATTTATGGGCTCCTTGTGCTACGTATGGAAATAATCTAATGTGAGACAAGATGTGTGTGTGAAAAGTAATGTAAAGTGTTATACTCCAGAGCTGCACTCACTATTCTGCTGGTACAGTCACTGTGTACATACATTACATTACTTATCCTGTATTATACTCCAGAGCTGCGCTCACTATTCTGCTGGTGCAGTCACTGTGTACATACATTACATTACTTATCCTGTATTATACTCCAGAGCTGCGCTCACTATTCTGCTGGTGCAGTCACTGTGTACATACATTACATTACTTATCCTGTATTATACTCCAGAGCTGCGCTCACTATTCTGCTGGTACAGTCACTGTGTACATACATTACATTACTTATCCTGTATTATACTCCAGAGCTGCGCTCACTATTCTGCTGGTGCAGTCACTGTGTACATACATTACATTACTTATCCTGTATTATACTCCAGAGCTGCGCTCACTATTCTGCTGGTGCAGTCACTGTGTACATACATTACATTACTTATCCTGTATTATACCCCAGAGCTGCGCTCACTATTCTGCTGGTACAGTCACTGTGTACATACATTACATTACTTATCCTGTATTATACTCCAGAGCTGCACTCACTATTCTGCTGGTACAGTCACTGTGTGCATATACACTCACCGGCCACTTTATTAGGTACACCTGTCCAACTGCTCGTTAACACTTAATTTCTAATCAGCCAATCACATGGCGGCAACTCAGTGCATTTCGGCATGTAGACATGGTCAAGACAATCTCCTGCAGTTCAAACCGAGCATCAGTATGGGGGGGAAGAAAGGTGATTTGAGTGCCTTTGAACGTGGCATGGTTGTTGGTGCCAGAAGGGCTGGTCTGAGTATTTCAGAAACTGCTGATCTACTGGGATTTTCACGCACAACCATCTCTAGGGTTTACAGAGAATGGTCCGAAAAAGAAAAAACATCCAGTGAGCGGCAGTTCTGTGGGGGGCGGAAATGCGTTGTTGATGCCAGAGGTCAGAGGAGAATGGCCAGACTGGTTCCAGCTGATAGAAAGGCAACAGTGACTCAAATAGCCACCCGTTACACCCAAGGTAGCCAGAAGAGCATCTCTGAACGCCGCACAGTACGTCCAACTTTGAGGCTACAGATGGGCTACAGCAGCAGAAGACCACACCGGGGGCCACTCCTTTCAGCTAAGAACAGGAAACTGAGGCTACAATTTGCACAAACTCATCGAAATTGGACAATTGAAGATTGGAAAAACGTTGCCTGGTCTGATGAGTCTCGATTTCTGCTGCGACATTCGGATGGTAGGGTCAGAATTTGGCTTCAACAACATGAAAGCATGGATCCATCCTGCCTTGTATCAGTAACGGTTCAGGCTGGTGGTGGTGGTGTCATGGTGTGGGGAATATTTTCTTGGCACTCTTTGGGCCCCTTGGTACCAATTGAGCATCGTTGCAACGCCAAAGCCTACCTGAGTATTGTTGCTGACCATGTCCATCCCTTTATGACCACAATGTACCCAACATCTGATGGCTACTTTCAGCAGGATAATGCGCCATGTCATAAAGCTGGAATCATCTCAGACTGGTTTCTTGAACATGACAATGAGTTCACTGTACTCCAATGGCCTCCACAGTCACCAGATCTCAATCCAATAGAGGAGCATCTTTGGGATGTGGTGGAACGGGAGATTCGCATCATGGCTGTGCAGCCGACAAATCTGCAGCAACTGTGTGATGCCATCATGTCAATATGGACCAAAATCTCTGAGGAATGCTTCCAGCACCTTGTTGAATCTATGCCACGAAGAATTGAGGCAGTTCTGAAGGCAAAAGGGGGTCCAACCCGTTACTAACATGGTGTACCTAATAAAGTGGCCGGTGAGTGTACATTACATTACTTATCCTGTATTATACTGCAGAGCTGCGCTCACTATTCTGCTGGTACAGTCACTGTGTACATACATTACTTATCCTGTATTATACTCCAGAGCTGCGCTCACTATTCTGCTGGTGCAGTCACTGTGTACATACATTACATTACTTATCCTGTATTATACTCCAGAGCTGCGCTCACTATTCTGCTGGTGCAGTCACTGTGTACATACATTACTTATCCTGTATTATACTCCAGAGCTGCGCTCACTATTCTGCTGGTGCAGTCACTGTGTACATACATTACTTATCCTGTATTATACTCCAGAGCTGCACTCACTATTCTGCTGGTGCAGTCACTGTGTACATACATTACATTACTTATCCTGTATTATACTCCAGAGCTGCACTCACTATTCTGCTGGTACAGTCACTGTGTACATACATTACATTACTTATCCTGTATTATACTCCAGAGCTGCGCTCACTATTCTGCTGGTACAGTCACTGTGTACATACATTACATTACTTATCCTGTATTATACTCCAGAGCTGCGCTCACTATTCTGCTGGTGCAGTCACTGTGTACATACATTACATTACTTATCCTGTATTATACTCCAGAGCTGCGCTCACTATTCTGCTGGTGCAGTCACTGTGTACATACATTACATTACTTATCCTGTATTATACTCCAGAGCTGCGCTCACTATTCTGCTGGTGCAGTCACTGTGTACATACATTACATTACTTATCCTGTATTATACTCCAGAGCTGCGCTCACTATTCTGCTGGTGCAGTCACTGTGTACATACATTACATTACTTATCCTGTATTATACTCCAGAGCTGCACTCACTATTCTGCTGGTACAGTCACTGTGTGCATATACATTACATTACTTATCCTGTATTATACTGCAGAGCTGCGCTCACTATTCTGCTGGTACAGTCACTGTGTACATACATTACATTACTTATCCTGTATTATACTCCAGAGCTGCGCTCACTATTCTGCTGGTACAGTCACTGTGTACATACATTACATTACTTATCCTGTATTATACTCCAGAGCTGCGCTCACTATTCTGCCGGTGCAGTCACTGTGTACATACATTACATTACTTATCCTGTACTATACTCCAGAGCTGCGCTCACTATTCTGCTGGTACAGTCACTGTGTGCATATACATTACATTACTTATCCTGTATTATACTGCAGAGCTGCGCTCACTATTCTGCTGGTACAGTCACTGTGTACATACATTACATTACTTATCCTGTATTATACTCCAGAGCTGCGCTCACTATTCTGCTGGTGCAGTCACTGTGTACATACATTACTTATCCTGTATTATACTCCAGAGCTGCGCTCACTATTCTGCTGGTACAGTCACTGTGTACATACATTACATTACTTATCCTGTATTATTCTCCAGAGCTGCGCTCACTATTCTGCTGCTGCAGTCACTGTGTACATACATTACATTACTTATCCTGTATTATACTCCAGAGCTGCGCTCACTATTCTGCTGGTACAGTCACTGTGTACATACATTACATTACTTATCCTGTATTATACTCCAGAGCTGCGCTCACTATTCTGCTGGTGCAGTCACTGTGTACATACATTACTTATCCTGTATTATACTCCAGAGCTGCGCTCACTATTCTGCTGGTACAGTCACTGTGTACATACATTACATTACTTATCCTGTATTATACTCCAGAGCTGCGCTCACTATTCTGCTGCTGCAGTCACTGTGTACATACATTACATTACTTATCCTGTATTATACTCCAGAGCTGCGCTCACTATTCTGCTGGTGCAGTCACTGTGTACATACATTACATTACTTATCCTGTATTATACTCCAGAGCTGCGCTCACTATTCTGCCGGTGCAGTCACTGTGTACATACATTACATTACTTATCCTGTACTATACTCCAGAGCTGCGCTCACTATTCTGCTGGTACAGTCACTGTGTGCATATACATTACATTACTTATCCTGTATTATACTGCAGAGCTGCGCTCACTATTCTGCTGGTACAGTCACTGTGTACATACATTACATTACTTATCCTGTATTATACTCCAGAGCTGCGCTCACTATTCTGCTGGTGCAGTCACTGTGTACATACATTACTTATCCTGTATTATACTCCAGAGCTGCGCTCACTATTCTGCTGGTACAGTCACTGTGTACATACATTACATTACTTATCCTGTATTATACTCCAGAGCTGCGCTCACTATTCTGCTGCTGCAGTCACTGTGTACATACATTACATTACTTATCCTGTATTATACTCCAGAGCTGCGCTCACTATTCTGCTTGTACAGTCACTGTGTACATACATTACATTACTTATCCTGTATTATACTCCAGAGCTGTGCTCACTATTCTGCTGGTACAGTCACTGTGTACATACATTACTTATCCTGTATTATACCCCAGAGCTGCGCTCACTATTCTGCTGGTGCAGTCACTGTGTACATACATTACATTACTTATCCTGTATTATACTCCAGAGCTGCGCTCACTATTCTGCTGGTGCAGTCACTGTGTACATACATTACATTACTTATCCTGTATTATACTCCAGAGCTGCGCTCACTATTCTGCTGGTGCAGTCACTGTGTACATACATTACATTACTTATCCTGTATTATACTCCAGAGCTGCGCTCACTATTCTGCTGGTGCAGTCACTGTGTACATACATTACATTACTTATCCTGTATTATACTCCAGAGCTGCGCTCACTATTCTGCTGCTGCAGTCACTGTGTACATACATTACATTACTTATCCTGTATTATACTCCAGAGCTGCGCTCACTATTCTGCTGGTACAGTCACTGTGTACATACATTACATTACTTATCCTGTATTATACTCCAGAGCTGCGCTCACTATTCTGCTGGTACAGTCACTGTGTACATACATTACATTACTTATCCTGTATTATACTCCAGAGCTGCGCTCACTATTCTGCCGGTGCAGTCACTGTGTACATACATTACTTATCCTGTATTATACTCCAGAGCTGCGCTCACTATTCTGCTGCTGAAGTCACTGTGTACATACATTACATTACTTATCCTGTATTATACTCCAGAGCTGCGCTCACTATTCTGCTGGTACAGTCACTGTGTGCATACATTACATTACTTATCCTGTATTATACTGCAGAGCTGTGCTCACTATTCTGCTGGTACAGTCACTGTGTACATACATTACATTACTTATCCTGTATTATACTCCAGAGCTGCGCTCACTATTCTGCTGGTACAGTCACTGTGTACATACATTACATTACTTATCCTGTATTATACTCCAGAGCTGCGCTCACTATTCTGCTGGTGCAGTCACTGTGTACATACATTACATTACTTATCCTGTATTATACTCCAGAGCTGCGCTCACTATTCTGCTGGTGCAGTCACTGTGTACATACATTACATTACTTATCCTGTATTATACTCCAGAGCTGCGCTCACTATTCTGCTGGTGCAGTCACTGTGTACATACATTACATTACTTATCCTGTATTATACTCCAGAGCTGCGCTCACTATTCTGCTGGTACAGTCACTGTGTACATACATTACATTACTTATCCTGTATTATACTCCAGAGCTGCGCTCACTATTCTGCTGGTGCAGTCACTGTGTACATACATTACATTACTTATCCTGTATTATACTCCAGAGCTGCGCTCACTATTCTGCTTTGATTCCCTGTGATTGTCTCCTGATATTCTGTCTTCCAGTATTTTGACCACATTCCTGGGGTGCCACATGATGATCTCTCCTACTATGGGGGCGCTGTGGAAATCGCTGACTTCTGCCCATTCACCCAAGAGTTCAGCTGGCATCTGGGTGGAGAATACCAGAGAAGCTCGGACTGCACCCTGTCCCAGAACCAGCCGGGTACGTCAGAGGAGCGGCCACGGCCATACAGTGTGTGCAGCTTCTGGCTCCGTCCCATGTGTATCTTCCGGTATCAGCAGCTGATCAGTGGGGGTTCTGGGTATCTGGGACACTTACCACTATGTTATTGATGGGCTGTACTAATGTTAGGCCCTGTCTGTGTAACCTTTACATGTACATAGTGACAGATGGGGGGGGTCAGGGTATTACAGCCCCCCGGGGATGACTCTGTGATGTCATTAGTGACAGATGGGGGGGGTCAGGGTATTACAGCCCCCCAGGGTTGACTCTGTGATGTCATTAGTGACAGATGGGGGGGGTCAGGGTATTACAGCCCCCCGGGGATGACTCTGTGATGTCATTAGTGACAGATGGGGGGGTCAGGGTATTACAGCCCCCCGGGGATGACTCTGTGATGTCATTAGTGACAGATGGGGGGGTCAGGGTATTACAGCCCCCCGGGAATGACTCTGTGATGTCATTAGTGACAGATGGGGGGGGTCAGGGTATTACATCCCCCCCAGGGATGACTCTGTGATGTCATTGGTAACAGATGGTGGGGGGGTCAGGGTATTACATCCCCCCCCAGGGATGACTCTGTGATGTCATTGGTAACAGATGGTGGGGGGGTCAGGGTATTACATCCCCCCCCAGGGATGACTCTGTGATGTCATTAGTGACAGATGGGGGGGGGTCAGGGTATTACAACCCCCCCAGGGTTGACTCTGTGATGTCATTAGTGACAGATGGGGGGGTCAGGGTATTACATCCCCCCCCAGGGATGACTCTGTGATGTCATTGGTAACAGATGGGGGGGGGTCAGGGTATTACATCCCCCCCCAGGGTTGACTCTGTGATGTCATTAGTGACAGATGGGGGGGGAGTCAGGGTATTACATCCCCCCCCAGGGATGACTCTGTGATGTCATTGGTAACAGATGGGGGGGGGTCAGGGTATTACATCCCCCCCCAGGGTTGACTCTGTGACATCATTGATGAGGCGGAGCCTGAATGTTTCGCACATTGTCAGCTGTCTGTAGTGACTCCTGTGTCTTCCAGCTGCGTCCAGGAACTACGGAGCGGAGCGCTATGGGCCGGGGTCAGTCTGCGTGGAGCAGAGGTCGGCATTCATCATGGGACAGTGCACCAAACGGATGAGTTACCCTGACTGGGGCAGCGGCTGCTATCAGGTATCTTACTGGCAGGAGGGGGTTAATAGTTGGGGCAAACGTCATGACATTGCAAGTATGAAAAATCCCCAATTTCTAGTCAAGTTGGCGCCATGTGTGACGTCCTGAACGGGCTGTGATTGGAGGATGTCCGGCCCATCATCAGGTACCTACTGCTTTATGGCAACCAGCGGCGGCGCCTTCACCACAAGCATGCTATAGTATGTGCCTGTCTGAGCATCGCTCCTCTGGATTGGGCCCCTGCAGACCCTGTGGCCCTTGATTTCTCTTATAGAATGTCTCATATTTGATACTTGGATCTCTCCCCCATCTGGGACACTTGTATGTATTTTCCATCAGGTGAGCTGCACCCCAGAAGGTCTGCAGATCTGGCTAGAGAACACCCCCTACCTGTGCAGCCGCGCCGGTCAGGTCATCGCCGTCAGCACGCACATCACTGACTGGTACTACGAGGGGAAACTTGTCTGCCCATCCTGCTGGGACTTCTGTGACTTCTGCCCTCCAGAACGGGACCCTCCTCCGGACAACAAGACCCGAGCCGACCCTCTAGGTATATGGAGCGAGTCTGGCAGGGCAGGCGTGTGCGGCGTGTTAGTGGTGTGTAGTGTGGTGGGACGTGGGCATCGAGGCCTTTCAGAAACATTGCACCAAATCTAATAAATGGTGCAGACATCTTAATAAGTGAAGGGCAGTTCTGCTGCGTGCGCTGGATTTCAGCCTGCTGCATATTGTCATGGGCTCCCTGCTGCAATGTTTAACCCCTTAGAAGCTGTAGATAGTGCTGATCATGGCGTCTATGTATATTGGAGGGGGGGGAGCGCCCTCAGTAATGGGGGGCCAGTGGTTACTCTATTAGTGGCACATTCATATGCTGTATTTGTATCATCACTTATACATATGGCCATATAGTGTCCTGATGTCATTCTATACAGCTACAGTGAGGGCAGAGGCATCTGCGCATGTGAGCGGCCGCCATCGCCTGACCGTGCACCACTCGCACAATCTGCTCTAATGTCTCGCTATGTCTTCTTTCTTTCAGATCTCTGCTCTCGCTCTTCAAACCTGGTGGTCACCCTGTGGCTTTTATTGCTGAACTTGCTCCCCCTGCTGGCAGGGTTGTTTCTCTGTGTGTACACGTAATGGACGCTGCTGGTTACCTCCTGTGTCCTGGCGACACCTGCTGCACTTTATATAGACAGATGTGTCGATGCGCCCCCTGCTGGACTTGGGCATTATCATACATGACTGGCATTACCGGTGTCTGTGGTGCCAGGGAGCGCGGATTCTGACGTGTTTACATGTAATCCTGACCCGGAGGACTGCAGACATGGCCCAGGCTACAGCGGTCAGGATGACTCTGTAGGTTATTCCTCTTGACCACACACTGACATTACTAGTAAGCTCAGGGCAAGGCCATAATCTTTTGTGTATGTCATTTACATCCTCCAATAGACTTTCTGGAGCTCATTGTGCCATGCCTGTGTGCAGAGTGGACGTCCCCGCTTTGTCCCAATATTGTGATGTCCCGCTGGTCCTTCCCTGGTTAGAAGTCCCACTCTTTTTGTGGTATACAGGACCCATCCTTCAAGGAGCCATCATGCTCAGCCTCTGGCATAGTCTCTCCCCCTAGGAACAGTTGTGCTATTTATGTGTCGTAGTCTCTGTACTCTGTATATGACAGTCTATTCCTCTAGGAACAATAATGTTCTGTGGCTTAGCCACACCCACCAGGAGCCATCGTGCTATGTATGTGGTATAGCCACTCCCAGGAGAAGCAATCATGTTCAGTGGGGATAGCAACTACCCTGAAGAGAATTTGCACTCTATATCTGGCGTAGTCTCTTTCCTGAGGAGCAGTTGTCTGTGTATCTGGCGTAGTCTCTCCCCTGAGGAGCGGTCATGCCTTGTATCTGGTGTAGTCTCTCCCCTAAGGAGCGGTCGTGCCCTGTATCTGGCGTAGTCTCTCCCCTGAGAAGCGGTCGCGCCCTGTATCTGGCGTAGTCTCTCCCCTGAGAAGCGGTCGTGCCCTGTATCTGGCGTAGTCTCTCCCCTGAGAAGCGGTCGCGCCCTGTATCTGGCGTAGTCTCTCCCCTGAGAAGCGGTCGTGCCCTGTATCTGGTGTAGTCTCTCCCCTGAGGAGCGGTCGAACTCTTTATCTGGTGTAGTCTCTCCCCTGAGGAGCGGCCATGCCCTATATCTCGCGTAGTCTCTCCCCTGAGGAGCGGTTGAACCCTTTATCTGGCGTAGTCTCTCCCCTGAGGAGCGGTTGATCCCTGTATCTGGCGTAGTCCCTCTCCTGAGGAGCGGTCGATCCTTTATCTGGTGTAGTCTCTCCCCTGAGGAGCGGCCGTGCCCTATATCTCGCGTAGTCTCTCCCCTGAGGAGCAGTTGATCCCTGTATCTGGCATAGTGTCTCCCCTGAGGAGCGGTTGATCCCTGTATCTGGCGTAGTCCCTCCCCTGAGGAGCGGTTGATCCCTGTATCTGGCGTAGTCCCTCCCCTGAGAAGCGGTCTATCCCTTTATCTGGTGTAGTCTCTTCCCTGAGGAGAGAAAGCAAGCAGAGATCTTGACAATGATGAGCAATAGAGAAGCAGTATAAGTGAGAACGCTATAATGTCCTGTACGAGGGCCGGGTATAGGCGGCGGGCGCGTGTCCTGTGCTGGGATGGTTGAAGGTCTTCGGCTGGTGAATATTATGGACAGAGACTTCTGCTTCTTACATTAGTAATGTCACTTTATTGTTCTTGCAGTTTTATGTACAGTGTGAATAATTTTTATATAAAGTGCAATGTTACCTGATGGATGGGCAGATCTAGTGATGGAGACTATTACACCGGGGCCCCTCCATAGCAGGGTAGAGGACCACTGTATAAAGTGGCAGGCTGAGGGTCCTTCTAAGACGTCAGGTCAGTTGCAGCATGGATCTTATGGATTTTGGCACCTTGCAGAGATCTTCTCCATCTGGGTCCGGGTGCCATTGATTTCAGTAGGTTTCTTCCTCACATGCTCAATGACCCTGGTTGGGGCAGCAAAACTGTAAATTGCTACGAGCTGTGCAGCCAAAACGTTTGCACAATTGGGCATACGGGCCTGCACCCTTGTGTTTGATTCCTGGATCTCCCAGAGTTCCTAGCGGATCCCTGTAGAAAGGTCTGCAGGTGGAGGAATCTTTACTGGCTCTGATAGAAGGGGATTCCAGTATTGGGGGGATTTCAGTATTGGGGGATTCCAGTATTGAGGGGATTCCAGTATTGGGGGTATTCCAGTATTGGAGGATTCCAGTATTGGGGGGGGATTCCAGTATTCGGAGGATTCCAGTATTGGGGGGGGATTCCAGTATTGGGAGTATTCCAGTATTGGGGGATTCCAGTATTGGGAGGATTCTAGTATTGGGAGGATTCTAGTATTGGGGGGATTCCAGTATTGGGAGTATTCCAGTATTGGGAGTATTCCAGTATTGGGAGGATTCCAGTATTGGGGGGATTCCAGTATTGGGAGGATTCCAGTATTGGGGGGGGATTCCAGTATTGGGAGTATTCCAGTATTGGGGGATTCCAGTATTGGGAGGATTCTAGTATTGGGAGGATTCTAGTATTGGGGGGATTCCAGTATTGGGGGGGATTCCAGTATTGGGGGGATTCCAGTATTGGGAGGATTCCAGTATTGGGGGGGGATTCCAGTATTGGGAGTATTCCAGTATTGGGGGATTCCAGTATTGGGAGGATTCTAGTATTGGGAGGATTCTAGTATTGGGAGGATTCTAGTATTGGGGGGGATTCCAGTATTGGGGGGATTCCAGTATTGGAGGGATTCCAGTATTGGGGGGATTCCAGTATTGGGGGGGATTCCAGTATTGGGGGGGATTCCAGTATTGGGGGGGATTCCAGTATTGGGGGGGATTCCAGTATTGGGGGATTCCAGTATTGGGGGGATTCCAGTATTGGGGGGATTCCAGTATTGGGGGATTCCAGTATTGGGGGGATTCCAGTATTGGGGGGATTCCAGTATTGGGGGATTCCAGTATGGGGGGATTCCAGTATTGGGGGGGATTCCAGTATTGGGGGGATTCCAGTATTGGGAGGATTCCAGTATTGGGGGGGGATTCCAGTATTGGGAGTATTCCAGTATTGGGGGATTCCAGTATTGGGAGGATTCTAGTATTGGGGGGGGATTCCAGTATTGGGGGGATTCCAATATTGGAGGGATTCCAGTATTGGGGGGATTCCAGTATTGGGGGGGATTCCAGTATTGGGGGATTCCAGTATTGGGGGGATTCCAGTATTGGGGGGATTCCAGTATTGGGGGATTCCAGTATTGGGGGGATTCCAGTATTGGGGGATTCCAGTATTGGGGGATTCCAGTATTGGGGGGATTCCAGTATTGGGGGATTCCAGTATTGGGGGGATTCCAGTATTGGGGGGGATTCCAGTATTGGGGGGATTCCAGTATTGGGGGATTCCAGTATTGGGGGGATTCCAGTATTGGAGGATTCCAGTATTGGGAGGATTCTAGTATTGGGGGGGATTCCAGTATTGGGGGGATTCCAGTATTGGGGGGATTCCAGTATTGGGAGGATTCCAGTATTGGGGGGGATTCCAGTATTGGGGGGATTCCAGTATTGGGAGGATTCCAGTATTGGGGGAGATTCCAGTATTGGGGGGGATTCCAGTATTGGAGGATTGCAGTATTGGGGGGATTCCAGTATTGGGCGGATTCCAGTATTGGGAGTATTCCAGTATTGGGGGGATTCCAGTATTGGGGGGATTCCAGTATTGGGGGTATTCCAGTATTGGAGGATTCCAGTATTGGGGGGATTCCAGTATTGGAGGATTCCAGTATTGGGAGTATTCCAGTATTGGGGGATTCCAGTATTGGGGGGATTCCAGTATTGGGGGGATTCCAGTATTGGGGGGATTCCAGCATTGGGGGGATTCCAGTATTGGGGGGATTCCAGTATTGGGGACTCCTAGCTGTACAGCTCACATTCACTAGCCATGGGCTCTTCAGGGACACCTCCCTATATTCTGGGGTGATGACTGATAATTTGGGTGGAGTCTGCGTCTCCTTAGAGGGGGTTATTGTCAGGCCATTATATGGAGACTTCATGTTGTGATCGGGTCATTTATTGAGGGAAGGGGCAGCAGCCTTTGATCTGAGGTTGTATCTATGTGTGAACAGGGCCTGAGCCTCCCGGCTGATATACTGCCATGTATCACCACCAGGACAGGATGACCGCCGCTCCTTCTCACTTACTGATGGCACAATATGTCCGCCTGTACATGAGGATGTTCTGTCATTTCTGTTTCCATCTTTGTAGCATCGCTGCACAGGTTACAGAGCATGCCCACTACAGTGTCCCATAGAGGATGGTAAGATGGTACACAATGGTCACAGCTCAAACCCCCCCCCCCCCACGCACACACACGAGCCACAGAGCATGCCCACTACAGTGTCCCGTAGAAGATGGTACGTGATGGTACACAATGGTCACAGCTCAACCCCCCCCCACACACACACATGAGCCACAGAGCATGCCCACTACAGTGTCCCGTAGAAGATGGTACGTGATGGTACACAATGGTCACAGCTCAAACCCCCCCCCCCCCACACACACACACACACACACACATGAGCCACAGAGCATGCCCACTACAGTGTCCCATAGAGGATGGTAAGATGGTACACAATGGTCACAGCTCAACCCCCCCCCCCCCACACACACACACACACACACACACACACATGAGCCACAGAGCATGCCCACTACAGTGTCCCATAGAGGATGGTAAGATGGTACACAATGGTCACAGCTCAACCCCCCCCCCCCCGACACACACAGACACACACACTGACTCTTACATGAGCCACAGAGCATGCCCACTACAGTGTCCCATAGAAGGTGGTAAGATGGTACACAATGGTCACAGCTCAATCCCCCCCACACACACACACATGAGCCACAGAGCATGCCCACTACAGTGTCCCATAGAAGATGGTACGTGATGGTCACAGCTCAAGCCCACAGACACACACATTGACTCTTACATGAGCCACAGAGCATGCCCACTAGAGTGTCCCATAAAAAAAAAAAATCTTCAATCATAAAATGTAAACTGGTTAGGAGAAGAATATTTCTTCATTGCAGATGAGACATTCCCTTAGGGTCTTATGTCGTGTGATCGGCGCCGTCCTTGGTCCCGTGCGTCTTGTCTGCCATCGTCGTCTGTGGCTTTATATGATGTAGCTTTAGCTGATGGTTGTTGCCCCGTGTCTGTAGCATCGAGTATCCAGGGTAAATAATGCAATGTACTACCTCAGCCGTAGCCGAGTCTGTATGTAGTGAATGTGGGGGTCACTTCATGTCCCCCTCACCCAGAAGTGTTGTCATAGGGTCCTGCTCGGTGTACAGGCATCTTACTGGAGCTGTGTCCATACTTTGTAAGCCGTTCTGTAATAGAATATTGTCCCATAAATACTATAGAGCCGTGTTCTGTATGTTCCTGATATATGTACTTACTGCAGCAGAAATCCAGGGCTCTGTCCCTTTAAGAACGTGATGACATCAGAGCACGGGACAGATGGCGGGTGACCCGAATCACTGCAGACCGATCACTTACCAGGTTTTGCTCACTTATTTTCAGGGGCTGTCTTATTTTTCTATGAATAAGAATTCACATCCCAAAACAAAAGGATCTGGAACCTGTCCGGATCTCACAGAGTGACGCTGTCAATCACACATCAGGGGTATATCAGCTCTTGCTGTTTATGGTCACCAGGGGGCGCTCATCACTATAGTTGCTGGAACACACTGACATCTTCTGCCCCCTGCCCGCCCCTCTATGTGCTAACTAGTTGTGGCTAAAATTTGCCACATCAGCTTGTCCCGGCTCACCTCTGCATACCGAGACAGCAGGGATAGTGGCAGCGGCCTCTCCCAGCTCACCTGTACATACAGGGACACTATATGCGGAGGCCTCTCCCAGCTCACCTGTACATACAGGGACACTATATGCGGAGGCCTCTCCCCGCTCACCTGTACATACAGGGACACTATATGCGGAGGCCTCTCCCCGCTCACCTGTACATACAGGGACACTATATGCGGAGGCCTCTCCCCGCTCACCTGTACATACAGGGACACTATATGCGGAGGCCTCTCCCCGCTCACCTGTACATACAGGGACACTATATGCGGAGGCCTCTCCCCGCTCACCTGTACATACAGGGACACTATATGCGGAGGCCTCTCCCCGCTCACCTGTACATACAGGGACACTATATGCGGAGGCCTCTCCCAGCTCACCTGTACATACAGGGACACTATATGCGGAGGCCTCTCCCAGCTTACCTGTACATACAGGGACACTATATGCGGAGGCTTCTCCCCGCTCACCTGTACATACAGGGACACTATATGCGGAGGCCTCTCCCAGCTCACCTGTACATACAGGGACACTATATGCGGAGGCCTCTCCCAGCTCACCTGTACATACAGGGACACTATATGCGGAGGCCTCTCCCAGCTCACCTGTACATACAGGGACACTGTATGCGGAGGCCTCTCCCAGCTCACCTGTACATACAGGGACACTGTATGCGGAGGCCTCTCCCCGCTCACCTGTACATACAGGGACACTATATGCGGAGGCCTCTCCCAGCTCACCTGTACATACAGGGACACTATATGCGGAGGCCTCTCCCGCTCACCTGTACATACAGGGACACTATATGCGGAGGCCTCTCCCAGCTCAACTGTACATACAGGGACACTATATGCGGAGGCCTCTCCCTGCTCACCTGTACATACAGGGACACTATATGCGGAGGCCTCTCCCAGCTCACCTGTACATACAGGGACACTATATGCGGAGGCCTCTCCCAGCTCACCTGTACATACAGGGACACTATATGCGGAGGCCTCTCCCAGCTCACCTGTACATACAGGCACACTATATGCGGAGGCCTCTCCCCGCTTACCTGTACATACAGGGACACTATATGCGGAGGCCTCTCCCGCTCACCTGTACATACAGGGACACTATGCGGAGGCCTCTCCCTGCTCACCTGTACATACAGGGACACTATATGCGGAGGCCTCCCCCAGCTCACCTGTACATACAGGGACACTATATGCGGAGGCCTCTCCCAGCTCACCTGTACATACAGGGACACTATATGCGGAGGCCTCTCCCCGCTCACCTGTACATACAGGGACACTATAGGCGGAGGCCTCTCCCCGCTCACCTGTACATACAGGGACACTATATGCGGAGGCCTCTCCCTGCTCACCTGTACATACAGGGACACTATATGCGGAGGCCTCTCCCCGCTCACCTGTACATACAGGGACACTATATGCGGAGGCCTCTCCCCGCTCACCTGTACATACAGGGACACTATATGCGGAGGCCTCTCCCAGCTCACCTGTACATACAGGGACACTATATGCGGAGGCCTCTCCCCGCTCACCTGTACATACAGGGACACTATATGCGGAGGCCTCTCCCCGCTCACCTGTACATACAGGGACACTATATGCGGAGGCCTCTCCCAGCTCACCTGTACATACAGGGACACTATATGCGGAGGCCTCTCCCCGCTCACCTGTACATACAGGGACACTATATGCGGAAGCCTCTCCCCGCTCACCTGTACATACAGGGACACTATATGCGGAGGCCTCTCCCAGCTCACCTGTACATACAGGGACACTATATGCGGAGGCCTCTCCCCGCTCACCTGTACATACAGGGACACTATATGCGGAGGCCTCTCCCCGCTCACCTGTACATACAGGGACACTATATACGGAGGCCTCTCCCAGCTCACCTGTACATACAGGGACACTATATGCGGAGGCCTCTCCCCGCTCACCTGTACATACAGGGACACTATATGCGGAGGCCTCTCCCCGCTCACCTGTACATTCAGGGACACTATATGCGGAGGCCTCTCCCCGCTCACCTGTACATACAGGGACACTATATGCGGAGGCCTCTCCCCGCTCACCTGTACATACAGGGACACTATATGCGGAGGCCTCTCCCAGCTCACCTGTACATACAGGGACACTATATGCGGAGGCCTCTCCCCGCTCACCTGTACATACAGGGACACTATATGCGGAGGCCTCTCCCAGCTCACCTGTACATACAGGGACACTATATGCGGAGGCCTCTCCCAGCTCACCTGTACATACAGGGACACTATATGCGGAGGCCTCTCCCCGCTCACCTGTACATACAGGGACACTATATGCGGAGGCCTCTCCCAGCTCACCTGTACATACAGGGACACTATATGCGGAGGCCTCTCCCAGCTCACCTGTACATACAGGGACACTATGCGGAGGCTTCTCCCCGCTCACCTGTACATACAGGGACACTATATGCGGAGGCCTCTCCCAGCTCACCTGTACATACAGGGACACTATATGCGGAGGCCTCTCCCCGCTCACCTGTACATACAGGGACACTATATGCGGAGGCCTCTCCCAGCTCACCTGTACATACAGGGACACTATATGCGGAGGCCTCTCCCCGCTCACCTGTACATACAGGGACACTATATGCGGAGGCCTCTCCCAGCTCACCTGTACATACAGGGACACTATATGCGGAGGCCTCTCCCAGCTCACCTGTACATACAGGGACACTATATGCGGAGGCCTCTCCCCGCTCACCTGTACATACAGGGACACTATATGCGGAGGCCTCTCCCAGCTCACCTGTACATACAGGGACACTATATGCGGAGGCCTCTCCCAGCTCACCTGTACATACAGGGACACTATGCGGAGGCTTCTCCCCGCTCACCTGTACATACAGGGACACTATATGCGGAGGCCTCTCCCAGCTCACCTGTACATACAGGGACACTATATGCGGAGGCCTCTCCCCGCTCACCTGTACATACAGGGACACTATATGCGGAGGCCTCTCCCCGCTCACCTGTACATACAGGGACACTATATGCGGAGGCCTCTCCCCGCTCACCTGTACATACAGGGACACTATATGCGGAGGCCTCTCCCCGCTCACCTGTACATACAGGGACACTATATGCGGAGGCCTCTCCCCGCTCACCTGTACATACAGGGACACTATATGCGGAGGCCTCTCCCCGCTCACCTGTACATACAGGGACACTATATGCGGAGGCCTCTCCCCGCTCACCTGTACATACAGGGACACTATATGCGGAGGCCTCTCCCCGCTCACCTGAACATACAGGGACACTATATGCGGAGGCCTCTCCCCGCTCACCTGAACATACAGGGACACTATATGCGGAGGCCTCTCCCCGCTCACCTGTACATACAGGGACACTATATGCGGAGGCCTCTCCCGCTCACCTGTACATACAGGGACACTATATGCGGAGGCCTCTCCCAGCTCACCTGTACATACAGGGACACTATATGCGGAGGCCTCTCCCCGCTCACCTGTACATACAGGGACACTATATGCGGAGGCCTCTCCCAGCTCACCTGTACACACAGGGACACTATATGCGGAGGCCTCTCCCGCTCACCTGTACATACAGGGACACTATATGCGGAGGTCTCTCCCAGCTCACCTGTACATACAGGGACACTATATGCGGAGGTCTCTCCCAGCTCACCTGTGTGCATGTATGTATGTGTGTATATATACTAGTGTGTGTGTGTGTGTGTGTATATATATTAGTGCATGTGTGTGTGTGTATATATATATATACTAGTGCATGTATGTGTGTGTATATATATATATATATATATATATATATATATATATACTGGTGTGTGTATGTGTATATACTGTATATTAGTGCATGTATGTGTGTGTGTATATATACTAGGGTGTGTGTGTATATACTAGTGTGTGTGTATATATATACTAGTACATCTCCATACATCTTACTCTCAGCAGCAAGTCCTGTCCTGTACTCGGTGGTCGGAGGTGTTTTCAGATGTCAGTACGTTTTGCCTTTCCTTAGTTTGGTCCTGGGGTCTGGAGAAGAGCGGAGCGGTCGCTGTACACAATCCAAGCTGCTGGAGCTCTAGTGTGACGTCTCCACAATCTCTGATGGTTTGGGGGCCATGTCCTCTGCTGGGGGGGTCCACTGGGTTTTATCAGGACCAAAGTCCTCACAGCGTCTACCAGGAGATTCTCCAGCACTTCAGGCTTCCTCTGACCAGAAGCTTATGGAGATGGAATTGTCATTCTCCAGGAGGACTTGGCTCCTGTCCACACTGCCAAATGTACCAAGACCTGGTGTAATAGCCGCAGTATCACCGGCCTGACCCCCATAGAGAGTCTATGAGAGACCCCAGACCCAACAATGCAGACGAGCTGAAAGCAGCTATCATACACCCTGGGCTTCCATCACACGAGCTCTGCAGGCCACATTGTGAGGTCATTCATGGAGCCCCCACCGAGTATTGGGGCAGGTACTGGACACACTTGTCATTGGGCGACGTCATTGTATTACAGTCTTATATAATAGTCTAATTCTCTGAGATAACGACTCCCGGGGTTTCCTTGTCTGTAAGAAATAATCCTCAACATTACCAGAAAAACACACTCTGTATAATATATGGGGGGGGGGGTCACTATAATATATGAGGGGGGGTCACTATAATATATGGGGGGTCACTGTATAATATATGGGAGGAGTCAGTGCATAATATATGGGGGGGTCACTATAATATATGAGGGGGGTCACTATAATATATGAGGGGGGGTCACTATAATATATGGGGGGTCACTGTATAATATATGGGAGGAGTCAGTGCATAATATATGGGGGGGTCACTATAATATATGAGGGGGGTCACTATAATATATGAGGGGGGTCACTATAATATATGGGGGGTCACTGTATAATATATGGGAGGAGTCAGTGCATAATATATGGGGGGGTCACTATAATATATGAGGGGGGTCACTATAATATATGAGGGGGGGTCACTATAATATATGGGGGGTCACTGTATAATATATGGGAGGAGTCAGTGCATAATATATGGGGGGGTCACTATAATATATGAGGGGGGTCACTATAATATATGGGGGGTCACTGTATAATATATGGGAGGAGTCAGTGCATAATATATGGGGGGGTCACTATAATATATGAGGGGGGTCACTATAATATATGAGGGGGGGTCACTGTATAATATATGGGAGGAGTCAGTGCATAATATATAGGGGGGTCACTATAATATATGAGGGGGGTCACTATAATATATGGGGGGTCACTGTATAATATATGGGAGGAGTCAGTGCATAATATATGGGGGGGGTCACAATAATATATGAGGGGGGGTCACTATAATATATGGGGGTCACTGTATAATATATGGGAGGAGTCGGTGTATAATATATGGGAGGAATCACTATAATATATGGGGGGTCACTATAATATATGGGGGTCACTGTATAATATATGGGGGTCACTGTATAACATATGGGAGGAGTCA